>NW_020526635.1:62500-97446 GCF_003368295.1 Carassius auratus | reverse complement strand
AGGTTCAGTACAGGTTTCTGAGACAAGTTAAATACTGGAATGTGATTCTCAAATTTAGCTCACTGAACGCTCGTAAGCTTTGAAAGAGCAACTTATGAGCATTAACATTTTATTTAATTGTTATCTTCTTTCCCTTATGAAGATTCATGATTGTCAGCGCAGGTTTTTAAGAGAAACATCTGAGACGAAGTGAAATGTGATTCTCAATTATGTCTCATTTAAGTCTCTTAAGTTATAACAGCAAGTTTTATTCAGTTAATAATATTTCCCTTAATGAAGCTTCATAGTTTTTTAACTTAGTAAAAAGCGAAACACTAATGTTGTTCTCAAATTATGTCTCATTTAAGTCTTGTAAAGTTATAAACGAGCAACTTTGGAGCAAATGCACAGTCTATTATGTCTAAGAGCAACTTCTGAGCAATGCTTTTTACCTTTAACTTTGCACCTGAATGTGATTTTCAGTTTATTAGAAACATTGAGACAAAGTGAAATAAATTCTCAATTATGTCTCATGCAAGTCTCATAAAAGAGTTACTTCTATGCAATAAAGTTTGATGGGTTAACTCTTTGCTTTAATGAAGCTTCATGATTTCAGATCATGTTTATTGAGAGAAACATGTGAGCCAAAGTATTTAATGTGATTCTCAGTGACGTCTCATTTAACGCTCGTGAGTCTTTATTTGTCATCGTGCTGGAGGATTAACCAGTAACATGTCCCGTGTGTTAACGAAGTGGTCTTGTTCTTAACGAATGGCGTGATTTGCGCGAGGGGTGGAACAGCACACCTTGTTTTGTCGTCGCACCTGCTTCATAGAAGTGAAGGTGAAGAGACTCAAAAAAGTGTAATTAGCCGTCTGAAAATAAAGGCAGGAGGAACAGCAGCACTGTGTGTAATTAACACGGCAGGTGAGGAGCACGCTGAAACAGAGAACTTTTAAATTAAAACGGCTGACCTTGTTTGGATATTGTCAAGTGTGCTGCTGGAAGATGTGCCACTGTAATGGCTGCCATAATGGCATTGACAGAGGCTAATGCTGCGTGTTGTGTGTGTGTGTGATGTCATCTGTGTCAGAGGTATGAGTGTGTGTTGTTACTGGTTTCATTAATGTTGTTTTGTACTGTATAGAGTTCAAAATGAAGGCTCATTAAGTTGCTACTTTTATCATCAACATGCTTAACTACAATGCTGTGGATCTGGTTTGTTCTTTTTATTATTTTTGTATATCCAAAAACCTCACATATATATATAATAATTAGGTTAACAATAAAAAATAAGTTTCATTAAAAAATTAAAACAAATGTCAATATTTTTTTTCCATTTATATGTATATGTAATAAAAATAATACATTATTATTCAAACTAATGTTTCAAGATTTTATCATTTATTCATATATTATTTTTATCAAAATATTATTACTTTTCAATATTTTTTTTTATATTTATGTCATTGTTTTTTATTATTTTACTGTTATTTTTAAATCTGGCTGTTTAAAAAAAAATAGAATGCAACTAATTAAAAATATACCTAAACATTAATAGTATGTCAATGATGCTAAAAGAGCTCAGTGAGGTTGTGCTGTATTGTGAAGGGCTTGCTGTTATTGCTCTGTGTGTTTGAGCATGGATTGACCAATCCTCTGTTTTTATAAGGGTTTCTCTTAATTGCTCTGTAACTAGTTAAGTTGAAACTGTTTTATTAGGCAGAAAGAAGCTTGATTTAAGCAGTGAAATTCCTGCAGTTGTTCACATGTTGTCGTGCATGACTGAAATTTCAGGAAGTGTCAGGTTGAAGTGAAGTGTTCGGATTATCTTTGTGTGTGTGTGTGTGTGTTGTGTGTGTGTGTGTGTGTGTGTGTGTAAGTTGAGAGGAAAATCTCATCTTGGTTTTCCTAAAAGGCAGTTGAACATCTGGCAGTGTGTATATGTGTGTGTGGTGTGTGACGCCATTGACATTCCATTCCATCAGTGCTTTGCTTATGGCTGCCGTTTGCATGCATGCATGCTTGTATGTATGTGTGTGTGTGTATGTGTGTTGTGAAGACATTTGCAATCGTAGATAGCCCCTGTGTGTGTTTTTAATGTGTTTGTTTATGTGTGTTTGACGTGTGCGTGTGTGTTTTTCTCACTCTCGTGGTGTGGGCAGTACGTGCTACTGTTTTTCCAAGTGCTAATTTTTGCTGGGCAGTTGCTGGTTTAACGTCCGTCTCGTTACAGCTTGAACCAATTACAGTCCTAATATTCAATAAATATGTATTTAAGAAGCTGTTTACTTTTGCGTGTGAGTCGTGGCACGTACAGCAGGAATCAAGCCCGCTGGGGTTAAGCGCTTTAAAAATTGGACAGAAACCGCAGATATGAGACCGAGTGCAGAGAAACGTTCAGAAACGCAAAGGTTACGAACAAATCATGGTGTTCTGAATTTGTTTTTTTCTTTGTAGTTGTACAAAAAACATGTCAAGGTCATATTTCATACCAATTTATTTAATAAAGGGAAAAAAATATATGAAGTATATTATGGAAGTAAATATAACAATATTAATAAAATATAAAATATATTTTGCGTGAAAAAAATCATGCACTTTATGCACTTAATCGCACTTCATGCACCAAAATTGCCACTTAAAATGCAATCTATGTACAAGACTATGCACTTAAATTAGATGCACTTTATGTAAAAAATATGCACTTCTATTAAATATATATATATATATATATATATATATATAATATATATATATATATATATATATATATATATATATATATATATATATATATATAATAGATAGATAGATAACAGTAATAAAAACTTTGAATAACACAAGTTGCAAAAGAAGCAAAATGTCTGGATGCATAATAGTTATAAGAATATGGGGGGTAAATGTGTTTAATTGTCATGCTTCATTTTCTCTAAGCAAAATACAATTTAATATTAATGCCTTTTGATCTGGACTGAAATTTGGCCTGCTCTTGACATATTATCATTTTTTTCACTCTTGCGTTCTTGTTTAAAGAAACAGAGGTGAAACAGACAGGAATGTAACCGGACACTGCGAGGAGTTTTCCCACAGAAGTGCCCTCTCATGAAAGGCTTTTGTCTGGCCGCTGTGTTCAAACATACTCGTTTCTCTCTCTCTCTCTCTCTCTCTCTCTCTCTCTCTCTCTCTCACTCACTCACTCGGTCGTTCTTTTTTCTCTCTGAAAGTTTTGCAGGTGTTCAGGGCGCAGCAATGAAACGAGGTCTGTTATTTAGTGCGTGCGGCGGGCTGGTGGGCGGGGCTTCCTGGCCTCTTTCTCCTCCATCAGGGTCATTGGCTGAGGAGGAGCAGAGAGGAGGGGCTGATGGGTAATGTGAAAAGCAGAAAGACAGAGATCTGCTCAGTGTAAACACAGAGTGTTCTGTTATAGACACTGACAGACCAGACACACACACACACATACACACACACACACACACACACACACACACACACACACACACACAGGTTTTCGGATGACAGTGTAGTTTTGTGATTCTCCATAGTAGAGTAAACGCTAATATGCAGCAATTAAACACACTATTATACAAATATTAATACACATTTGAACAAATTAGTGTAAATTTAAGTATTTCTGAATCAAGTACATGCTGATAAAGTAATAAAAAGCAAAGTTTCTTGTAAATGTTGTTTAGTTAATGTTAACTTACCTTTAACATTGTAGGAGCTGTATTTACAGGGAAACACCTGGAAATGCAGAATTCTGATATTCTGACACTGTTTACGTTCATTCTCAAAAACAGACGTTTTGACCAACAAGTGCATTTGACCGTTCATGCGTGCAGCCGCATTTCCTACGAGGCGCAAATGTTATTCATATTGTGTTATTGAACACAAAAGTGCATGTGAGCATCTGTCAGTCAGAAAGTACAGCAGAAGATTGTTGCATTATATACACTGTAACATTATTAACATTGTAACCATTTTTTACTGTTATATTGGACATAATCTTATGGATATATTGGACATTGACCTTACATTGTAACATGTAACATGTATAGTTATATTGTAAAATGTAACATTATTTTGATATATTGTTACATTGGACATTAACTTTATATTAAATCATAGCATTAATTTGACAATATTGTCACAATATCTTCACAGTTCTATTGGACGTTGAGTATAATGAATGTTAATATTATAAAGTAGTAACTTTTTACAGTTATATTGAGCATTAACATTATATTATAGTAGTATATGACAATTATTTTAGACACTGACGTTATTTTGTAACACTTATTTTGACACTTATATTAGATATTGATGTTATACTGATACAATATTTTGATTGCCGTATCGGACGTTGACCTTATATTGTAACATTAACTTGATAGATATATTGGCTGTTGAAGTTAACTTGTAACATCATTTTAATAGTTATTCTGGACACTTATAATGGATGTTGGCGTTACATTGTAACATTTTGAAAATTAAATTGTTGCTTAATATTGTAACATTATTTTGACAGTTTTATTGGACATCATTATTATATCGTAACATTATTTTGACAGTTTTATTGGACATTGTCGTTATATCGTAACATTATTTTGACAGTTTTATTGGACATCGTCGTTATATCGTAACATTATTTTGACAGTTTTATTGGACATCGTCGTTATATCGTAACATTATTTTGACAGTTTTATTGGACATCGTCGTTATATCGTAACATTATTTTGACAGTTTTATTGGACATCGTCGTTATATCGTAACATTATTTTGACAGTTTTATTGGACATTTTTGTTATATCGTAACATTATTTTGACAGTTTTATTGGACGTCGTTATATCATAACATTATTTTGACAGTTTTATTGGACATTGTCGTTATATCGTAACATTATTTTGACAGTTTTATTGGACATCGTCGTTATATCGTAACATTATTTTGACAGTTTTATTGGACATCATCGTTATATCGTAACATTATTTTGACAGTTTTATTGGACATCATCGTTATATCGTAACATGGACATCATCATTATATCGTAACATTATTTTGACAGTTTAATTGGACATCATCGTTCTATCATAACATTATTTTGACAGTTTTATTGGACATCATCGTTATATCGTAACATGGACATCATCGTTATATCGTAACATTATTTTGACAGTTTTATTGGACATCATCGTTATATCGTAACATTATTTTGACAGTTTTATGGGACATCATCGTTATATCGTAACATGGACATCATCGTTATATCGTAACATTATTTTGACAGTTTAATTGGACATCGTCGTTATATCGTAACATTATTTTGACAGTTTTATTGGACATCGTCGTTATATCGTAACATTATTTTGACAGTTTTATTGGACATCGTCGTTATATCGTAACATTATTTTGACAGTTTTATTGGACATCGTCGTTATACCGTAACATTATTTTGACAGTTTTATTGGACATCGTCGTTATACCGTAACATTATTTTGACAGTTTTATTGGACATCGTCGTTATATCGTAACATTATTTTGACAGTTTTATTGGACATCGTCGTTATATTGTAACATTATTTTGACAGTTTTATTGGACATCGTCGTTATATTGTAACATTATTTTGATAGTTTTATTGGACATCTTCGTTATATTGTAACATCATTTTGACAGGTTATTGGACGTTGACGTTAAATTGTAACATTAATTCACAATTACATTCGGTTGACGTTATATTATAGTTTTTTACACTTAAATTGGACGCTGATGTTATATTGTAACAGTAATTGTCCGTTATAATGAACATATTTTAACATAATTTTAACTGTTACATTAGATAGTATATTGTAACAGTTGTAAGTGCATTTAAACTTCCAACCCGGAATTTCACAGCAGGATCTGGAAGCAAATTTTTAGTGTTATTATAAAACCAATACGAATACATTTCTAGGGTTTTATATGTGATCACATGCGCGCATCTCCATCCTCACATCCATTTGCTCCGTCTCCATCCCCGCATCGGCTGTTCCAGGATTTCACGGAATTCCCTGTCTGGGTCCCGCTCGGTTTCCACGGTAACAGGTGCGGAGTTCACCCTGGCGTCTGGACGCAGGCAGGTGTGTGTGGACTTAATTACGCCGAGAATTCCAGCGTGCACACACACCTCACATGTTTCCACACTGCAGAGTGAGACGATCTGTTCAGAACTGTTCTGCGCTAGAGTTTGAACCCAACACAAAGCCAAAGAGCAGGTAGAGCCCTGCATGCGGTTTGAGCGCTTTAACGAGTGTGTTCTTGTAAAGCTTCCCTGAAAATTGCTCTCAGCAGAGAGACAGGGAGAGAGAGAGAGAGAGAGAGAACAGCGCTTGATGGGAAACATCGAAGCCTCCTTAGCGCATTTGAAACCGAAGTGTGAATGAAACATATCGGCTCTTTAAGAAAATATTTCAAGCTTCATTTGCAGAGGGTTTTTCAAACGGCACAAATTGTTTTCACCATGCTAAACTCCTGCAAATGAGTAGACTGGAAATGTTTACCTGTTTACAGACACAAGCGCTTTCACACATGCGGCGTGTTTTGATATGTTCTCTAAAGAAGAGAGAGAGTGGCGAAGGGAGAAAGCGATGGAGATGTGTGATGGCTATTGCTGTTCGTCACTGTGTATTACATGGCCTTGGGTTTTAAAGGCAATGCTGTGGCAGATGCCAAACCGACGAACACAATGCACACGCAACGCAATGAAAACATGACCTTCTCTCTCTTGTTGCGTCATTCGGTCTTTCTTTCTTTCTGTTCAGTTGTCATTTCATCATTGGGAATTATAATTGCTGAAGTTTTTCAAGGAATATTTTGCTCGAAATTAACATTTTCACGCTCACACTCATGTTTTTCCAAACCTCTAAGACTTACATAGAAACAATCACTTTTTTGCCACAGTCAAACTCCAAAAAGAACAATAGATAAATAAATACAAATAAATATTTTGACACTAATAATGGATGTTGATGTTATGTTGCAACATAATTTTGACAGTTTATTGGATGTTGACTTTGTATTGTAATATTAATTGACAGTTACATTTGTCATTGACTTTATATAATGCCATTTTTTATGTTAAATTGGAAGCTGATGTTATATTGCAACATTGACGTTTTATTATAACATTATTTTTGACATGTTGGACGTTGATGTTATATTGTAACATAATTTTGACTTATTTTGGAAGTTGATGTTATATTTTAACATTAATTGACAGTTACATTTGCCATTGACTTTATATTATGGCATTTTCTTATGTTAAATTGGATGCTTATGTTACGTTGTAACATTGATGTTAATGCAACATTATTTTGACTGTTATGTTGGACAACAGCGTTATATTGTAAGATTAGTTTGAACATTTTTCAATATGACAGTTGTATTGGCTGTTGACATTATATTGTTGCAATATTTTGACAGTAAAATTCGTAATTGATATTATATTGTACTGTAACATTATTTTCAGAGTTATATTACACACTGATGTTACATTGTAACATTTCCATAAATTTAAATTGCCGACTTTTCATCTGTAAACGTTCACTTGTTTTTTCCCCCAATCATTGTTAAACTCCAAAACTGACTTTTACATTAATTCATTATTTTAATGTATGTTTTAATTGGCTGAGAAGCAAGCTCTTTGTTGCTGTCAGAGCAGCGTGAACATTCGTCTAAACGGTTGCGTGGATTTGGATGACAGGAGAACGATTCCTGCAAAGAGATCTGCTGGTTTGCTGTGGCGCTCAAGTCTTTGATGTATCTTTTTCTCTGTTTCTCTCTTTTCATCTCTTTCTTTACCTTCCTCAAATCGGTTTTGTTATGGCTGTGAAGGTTCTCTGAGTGCGAGCGCTTGAATAGGCTCTTGGTTTTTGTGTGTCTTGTGAACTCAAGTACAGACATGTATAGTCAAACATCTACAGCTCTTTCATGGATAATCAAAGGTCTGGACATAAAGAGTTTTGTCATTACCTGGGAAACAACCCAGATTAAAAAAAAAATAAATATATATATATATATATATATATATATATATATATATATATATATATATATATATATGTATATGTATATATATATATATATATATATATATATATATATATATATATATATATATATATACATATACATATATATATATATATATATATATATACAGAAAATCATCCTGTCTGAATGAAATTATTTATTTATTTATTTTATAAATATGCAATAAATTATTCTTATTTCTTCCACAATTTATTTTTTGTTATTTTATTTACATTTTAATTTAATTAAATTTTTACATTAAATGTAATAATTAATTTATACATCAATATTTATTTAAATAAGTATAATAATAGTTATAGTTTTCAAATAAGTAAATAAATAAATATACATTTAAAGACCTTCATATATATATATATATATATATATATATATATATATATATATATATATATATATATATATATATATATATATATATATATATATATATAAGTAGTCATGTTAACAGACCAGACATGTTGTGTTTTTAACATAGTTCTGGAAGTATTTTTCCCACTCATTTCCTCTTATGGGATTTCAGACATTCTTCAGTAAAAAGTCACATTTCTGAGCTGAATCACAATATAACTCAGGAAACTCAGTTAAGTGACTCTATATAGTGGGCGGAGCTCTCTTCCCAAAAGAAGTTTCCATGGTTACAGCGTCTTCTCTGATTGGTGGATCTCTCATTGGGATTATGGGTAGTGTAGTTCTTCAACATTAACTTCAGAGCAAGAAAGAAGCATATATTAATATTCCCCCCAAAAATTAACATGAGTTTTACTTTCTATTGCTTTTTAAATGCACTGAATTGCTTTATATGCACAGTATAAGTTCTGATGTGTTCTTTTTTTATTTATTTTGAGATTGACATTGTTTATCTGTAAGCTTCACCAATTTGGCATCACGAGACATCATTGAGTCAGAAGTTTGGGAGACATTAGGAAGGTGTCACGGCCAAAGCTTCTCCATTTTCATATGATCCTAGTTTATTTTCTCATCTCTCATCGCTAGATTTTCCCCACATATAAAAGCGTTAAGCAAAAGCGACTCGCCCACACATGTCACACACACACACACACACACACAAAACACATATGGACACACGCACACTCGATATTGTTATTTGTCACTTGCATCTTGTTTCTGGGCTATTAAAAGCCCGGCGCTCTCACACACGTGGTCAGACTCTTTCTCTCCATATGTGTGTGTGGTGGGATGGGTCGGCCGGGTGTGACAGAGGTGTGTTGGGGTGTCGTAACGCCTGGCGTCGCTCTGCTGTTTAGATAATGGTGATATGGGCACTCTTGGCTGCGTCGGGAAGGACATTAATGTTTTAGCATATGTCTGCTTCTGAAGTGTGAACAGAACTCATGTTACGGATCGACTCGCTGCCCCTCCGAGCTCAACGCGTCTCTGAAAAACCAGTTCTCTCCTCGCAGACGGACGACAGAGATGCTCGAAAATAGTCTGTACCCGAGTCTGCCGATCCGGTCCAGCCTGGTCTGGTCTGGTCCAGTCTGGTTTCACGGGGATGGTTGTTGATTATAAATTGAACTGTATAAAAACATCTGCTATGAGCATCAGAATGAGGAAGAAAGGGGATTTAGGAGACTTTGAACGAGGAATGGTTGCTGGTGCCAGACGGCTGGTCTGAGTATTTCAGAAACCGCTGGTCTACTGGGATTTTCACACACAACCATCTCTAGGGTTTACAGAGAATGGTCTGAAAAAGAGAAAATATCCAGCGAGCGGCAGTTGAGTGGACGAAAATGCCTTGTTGATGTCAGAGGTCAGAGGAGAAGGTGTGTAGAATAGCATCTCTGAACACACAACACGTCAAACTCTGAAGCAGATGAACTACAGCAGCAGAAGACCACACCGGACAGGAACAGGAACAGGAAACAGAGGCTACAGTTCACATGAGCTCACCAAAACTGGACAATAGAAGATTGGAAAAACGTTGCCTGGTCTGATGAGTCTGATGATTTCTGCTGCGACATTCAGATGGTAGAGTCAGAATCTGGTGTAAAGAACATGAAAGTATGGATCCATCATGCCTTGTCTCAATGGTTCAGGCTGGTGCTGGTGGTGTAATGGTGTGGGGGATATTGTCTCTGCACACTTTGAGCCACTTAGTACAAACTGAGCATCATTTAAACACCACAGCCTTCCTGAGCATTGTTTCTGACCCCGTCCATCCCTTTATGACCACCATGCACCCATCCTCTGATGGCTACTTCCAGCAGGATAATGCACCATGTCACAAAGCTCGAATCATCTGCCTCAATCAGCCTTTTACAGCTTTCTTACTTTGATACGAAACAAAGTCTCAGCTTTTAAATTCTTTCAAAATTCTAACAATAAATGTGGCTGTATCTGCCTCATTTCAACATCATCTTTTCCTCTTTATTAATAGTTATTCCATCAAACAGTGACGTTTCATGCAATTGATCAATCGGTGTTTCAACTGTGGAAAGATAATATAAACAATAATGTCACTGATATCACATTTACCTTACAAAAGCCATTTAATGACTACAAACTCATAGTCAGCTAGCAGAGGAACATTATGATAAATATATGCAAATATATGCACTGTAACGCTATAACACTACATGTAATATTCATTGCATTTGACTTCATTTTATGTAAATAAATAAGTAGTATATAAACAGCATTTTATGCAATTAAAATGTTTGTGTTCTAGCATCTTCTGATCCGTTTTAATGAGAGACACCATTTAAATGTTTGTCTTCCAAAAACAAATTGTAATTATAATTATGTTTTTATATGTAAATACACACACATATTAATTTTGATCTGTCTGCACAGGAATTATTATTATTATATGTCAAGATAAATAGCAATTGAAACTGATGAGAGATTGTTTTCATTGAGCAATATCGAATCAAATCAAAATTAGATTCAAAGCGAATCAGAATCTTGTGAATTTGAATCGTATTAATAAGTAAAATCTACATTTTACTGAGGCTGTGTGAGGAAAGACCAATGCATTTTTGATTTAGACTGGATTACAAACACAAAATGAATCAGTGAGATGAATGTGCTGATTGTGTCCTAATGAGACTCTGTGTCTCTGAAACAGCAGATCTTACTGAAGAAGGCTGATAAATGAATAAATGCGAGCGTAAGCAGACAAGCATCCACTCAGACAGTCCATTATATTTCAGAATTAAATCGGTATTATGTTGAAATATTCAGAGGTTGGCTGAAGGTTGATAATGCCTTTAGACAGACATTAAGCTGTAATCGCTTTCTAATGGAGTTACTCTGAGACATCTGATACCATTTGCTCTGAGCCGAGAGAAAGAGACTGTGTGTGTGTGTGTGTGTGCGCTTCCATTGTGAAAGTCTGGATCTATCAGCGCTCAGTGTGTGTGTGTTTTAGCGCAGTGCATGAGATGTGTGTGTGTGTGTGTCCCCGTGGTGAACGAGTGTGCTGTCACCCACGCTGATTGTTAACTTGTTAGCACGTTCTCACTCTGACTCCTCTGAACTCAGAACAGGGTGACAGCGAGGTGTCAGATCCACAGAGACTCAGATTCAGACCAGAGCCGCTTCTCCGCTTCTGAACGTTCCTGTGGACTTCAGTTCTGTTCTGATACTGATGTGTGATGTGTGTCTGTAACGGGACAGACGGTCAGTTTCTACTGGATCTGATTCACTTCAGCATCTGAGCAGCTCTTCTTTCTCTTCAGAGCAACATCATACCCCACTGCAAATAAATACTTTCTTTCTTTCTTTCTTTCTTTCTTTCTTTCTTCTTTCTTTCTTTCTTTCTTTCTTTCTTTCTTTCTCTCTTTCCTTCTTTCTTTCCTTCTTTCTTTCTTTCTTTCTTTTTTAGCTTTCTTTCTTTCTTTCCTTCTTTCTTTCCTTCTTTCCTTCTTTCTTTCTCTTTCTTTCTTTCTATCATTCTCTTTTTCTTTCTTTCTATCTTTCTTTCTTCCTTTATTTCTTTCTTTCTTTCTTTCTTTCTTTCTTTCTTTATTTCTATCTTTCTTTTTTCTTCCTTTCTTTCATTTTTTATTTTTCTTTCTATCTTCTTTCTTTCTTTCTTTTTTCTTTCTATTTTTCTCTTTTTTCTTTCTTTCATTCATTTTTTCTTTCTTTCTTTGTTCATTTTTTCTTTTTTATTTCTTTCTATCTTTCTTTCTTTCTTTCTTTCTTTCTTCTTTCTTCCTTTCTTTCTTTATTTCTATCTTTCTTTTTTCTTCCTTTCTTTCATTTTTTATTTTTTCTTTCTTTCTATCTTTCTTTCTATCTTTCCTTCTTTCTTTCTTTCTTTCCTACTATGCTGATAATATACATTTATGTATTTATGTACTTTTTTATTAAAAATTTTTTTTTAATATATTTATCATACACAAATGGAAATTCATTTTATTTAAATTTAAACTTATTTGGCTTTATTCAGCTGATATAAACTCATAACCCATTGTAAGTTTATTAATTTATTTATTTTGGACATAAATTATTTAATTTTTTTTTATTTATTAATCAACCATAGAAATAATAATTACACACACACACGCGCGCGCTGTTATGTTCTGTTATTTAGCTTAAATAGCAATGAAAAGAACCTATTCATTGTCTAATAAAGTGAATTTACTGAAACTACACAGAAGAACCTGATAAAAATGTTCATTTTAGAAGAAAATTTGAAATGGCATTTAGAGGCTTTTGCATCTGAACATCTATAAAGTACTATATGTATATATGCTTTATAGATAGATATTTAGGAAATCATCGAGTATTGTTGTGTTGATGAAAGCTGTGTTTCGTGCTCATGATCCGGTCAGGGTTTGGTGTTTTAGTGTCGGCGCTGCTTTAAATAATTTGGTGTGGTAAAGACGCGGGAACATTAGTTTCAGCTCCGCTCAGCCTCACGCTGATGGAGAGAGACAGACGCGTCTCACTTCTGCTTTCTGAGACGCCTCTCTGTGTCACGCAGTCAGGTGTGTGTCATACTTCATGTCAAACTATCACAAACTGAGTGCATCTAGGTGATCTGTGTGTGTGTGTGTGTGTGTGTGTGTGTGTGTGTGTGTGTGTGCGAGAGAACTGAGGGTGAAAAAGGTCAAGTGACCATCAGTTCTGTATTATTTACTCGCCAAAGCCAGTTAAACTTTAAAGTTCTTGCATGTTAAATGTGCTTAAATATTGTCAGATCAACTCAGATCAACCAGTAAGACATCCTCTGAAGTGTGTGTGTGTGTGTGTGTACAGGGGTTTGTCTCATGAAAACGTTCAAAATTAAGTTAAAATAATATTTTACGTCTACTTCTGCTAGATAATGAAGCCAGAAAATGCTACAGAACTAGAAAATATTTCTGCATCGTGATTGTGACAATTTCAAGTTTTTTTTTGTACAATTATTTATGTTATATCATCATTTTTTTGTATTTAATAATTATTTCATAATTTTGTAATGTCAGTGCAGCATTAAATGTATAACTTTTCATAATAATTTGACAATGATTAATATTTTTGTATTCATTTTCCCTGTTATAGTAATAAGAATCTTAATTTCAGCATTTAAAGCATTTTTTTTATTATGCAGTATTACCAAGACATTAATCTCATATTTGAATGAACAATTAATAAATAATATAATTTTATTTACTTTTTATTGTTTTTTATTTTTAAAATTAATTTATATATTAAACGTTTATAAAGGTATAAACTAAATGTACAGTTCAGTATGTATGAATCTAACCTAATTAAGAATGGATTATATGATTTTCTAATTCTGAATTTTACTGTTTGTGTGTGTTTTTATGGGAATGTTTTAGAGGACACTATTGAGTATAACTGAGCTTAAATGAGTCTGAATGAGATGTTCAGTGTAAACAGCTCAGATCTCAGACTTTGGCACGAGTTGATTTGTTAGTGTTTGTTAGTTTGTCACGGTCCGGATCATGACATGATAATAGCATGAGGAGGATCGAACCCATGACCCTGATTGCTCTCTGTGAGCTCAGGATGAAAAGAAACCACAATCAAAGCATGGAAATCCCAATCTGGGAAAACAGGAAGCCGGAAGCAGCGAGTTCTCTGGCCATTGTTTTCTAACGGAGTGTGAGTTGTGATATTAGTGCGGGTGTAATGATGGATGATACAGAGTACGGTCATGAGAGGTGAACCGATATAACAACACTGACTGATGTCAGATGAGTTTTATTGTGCTAGCAGGAGATAAAAATCTGATGCCATGACTGTTTCTGAAAGTCCCTTCTGCTCACAAAGGCTGCATTTATTTGGACAAAAATACAGTAAAAATTTTGAAACATTATTGTTATTCAAAATAACAGTTTTCTATGTGAATGACTGTTAGACTGTAATTAATTGTGGTGAGTTTTCAGCATCATTACTGCAGTCTTCAGTGTCACACGATCCTTTAGAAAAGATAATAGCATGCATTTTATTTTTTTAATGATAGGAATGGTAGTTTGCACTCTTGTAGTCTCATTTTGTCTCTTATCTCAAATGAGAAGTTGCATAAAATTATTTTTTGTTCTTTTTAATTCCTTGAAGCAAAAATAAATATTTTTTTATTCTATTTAATGCATTTATTTATTTACTTTTTAAATTTTTTAATTAGTATCTAAATATGCATTTAAAATAAAAAAAATATTTATAAAGTATAAACTCAATAAAAATATATCGATATATAACAGAATTTTTTTTTTGTATTATTTAAAAAGGTATTTAATAATAATAATAATTTTAGTAGTAGTTATATGGAATTTATGCAATGCATATTTAACAAATAAATACTTTGCTACAGCAAATATTAATCTATTTCACATGTTCAGTGCCATCGGTTTGGGTTGGTTGCTATCAGGTCAGTCAGTAAAACTAGTATCATTTTTATTCTGTATGTTTTGTCCAATCACGTCCTGTTATACAGATTTTGCAGACATCCCTGAATGCATTTGCTCTCTGTGACTCTTAGACGTCGTCTGGAGCTCAACACCTTCTGACTCCGAGTCTGAAGCTCTTGACATCTGTAACTGCCATCAGGAAGCCAAACCACCAACGACCGGCGCTGAAGCTCACACACAGAGAGGCTCTGTTGTTCCTCCGCCGAGCGCAGGTGCTGCAGTAACCTAGAGAGACTAGTGCAGGTCTGGTTAACCCGTCAGCGGCAGCATTCCTCGGCTGATCTTTTCCATCGGGGCTTCACGCAGCTGCAGGTGCGGCTTCACCTCGCAGGAAGCTGTAAAAACACCATCCAGCCCCGAACATAACCAACGGCTCCTGACAGATTCGGAGAGAAGGCCGATCTGTTCCCGGGTTTTGATGTTGAAAGCCACTGAATGAATCATGTGAACCCTCTCTGCGCTGCGGAGAGAAGCCTCAGGATGTGGGAACAAAGATTGAATTCAATTTAAGAACCAAAATAACAAAAGAGACGATGGAAAAAAGAGGAAGAACTTGCGTTTAAGAGAGTGCAGTCAGATTGATGATGCTGAATCTGTCAAATTATTCCTCCTTCAAAGATCAATCCATCATTTGGAGACTGCTGTCACACTAGGTTTCAAGCTCACATTATTTACAAGCTCTAGACTTCTTCCTTTTTTTGCAATGAATAACAAATACTGAATTTATTCCAGATAGACGTAATGGTTTTGTTGCTGCACGATGCAATGAAATGAACAAAGTCGGCATATGGCTTCGTGCAACTCTAAAATCACAGAAATCAAATTCACAAAATATAAGCTTGATAGTTTAACATATAAAATGTAAGAAATTAAGACACATAAATATTAGTATTGTAATTTTACTGTTGTATTGTTAATTAAATTGTGTTATCATTATTATTATTTAAAAAATATATATATATATTTTTTTTTAATTTAAAGTAATATTTAGTATTTTGCTTAATGTTTTGATACTATTCTTTAAATAAAAAAAACTATAAAATAAAATTGTATAAAATAAAATAAAGCACTATTTTAATTTAAATTATAATGCATTTTTATTATTGTTGCTGTAATAATTATATGAGGCATATTGGTATTGGATATAGTTTTTTTATATATATATTTTTCATATTGGTATATAACGACATTTTTGGTCAAATTTTGCTGCCCAGCAAACAAGCACATTTTAAATAATAATCATAATTTGAATCTAAAAAATACTTACTACTTAATAAATACTTACTTGTTATTATTATAATTTTTCCCCCTGCAAATCATGCTGCGCTCATGGAGTGCCTCATGTGTGTGTTCCACATACAGTATTGTGTGTGTGTGTGTGTGTGTGTGTGTGTGTAAAGAGATAAAAGGTCACGTTTTGGGGTAAATGTGAACAGACCCTCTCAGGAAATGAGGTCGTGCAGGAAGGAACTTCTCTGAGCCGTTTGGTGATGATGACTGAATGGTGGAGATCTTTCTCTTCATGTTTATTAGCAGTGTTTAGTAAGTGGAGCTTCTCTTGATGGACCTGGAGATCAGGAACTGAACGAACCAGCAGATATGTGATAACTGGACAGAAGACCAGTGACGTCTCACATCAGCTTTGATTGCTCTCCTCAATCAGGTTTAAACTGGTTTAATGCAGTCAGCAGTGAGTTGAGTTGTCATAGGTGTTTCAGAGGTTAGTCAGGGGTTAATCGTGTTACCCAGAATCCCTGAGAAGACCTTCTTCTGTCCTCTACTTCCCACTCTTGATTAATCCCAGGAAGTGACAGATCCTGCTGTGATTAATCACACAACTGTTTTGTTACAAGTTTTCTGAAATCGTATATTTAAATATGAAAATGAGGCATCGTCTAATTAAATATGCACTCATTTGCACAAATCCTTATCTATCTATCTATCTATCTATCTATCTATCTATCTATCTATCTATCTATCTATCTATCTATCTATCTATCATTCTCTTATAAATCTTTACATCATACATCCATCCATCCATCATTCTCTCCATGTCTACATCATTCATCCATCCACCTACCCGTTAATCCATCCATCTATTTAATCCATCCATCATTCTCTCCATCAATCCATTTATCCATTCATCCATCCATCCACCTATCCTTTAATCCATCTATCCATCCATCCATCCATCATCCATCCATCCACCTATCCTTTAACCCATCTATCCATCCATCCATCAATCCATCCATCCACCTATCCTTTAACCCATCTATCCATCCATCCATCCATCCACCTATCCTTTAATCCATCCATCCATTCATCCATCCATCCACCTATCCTTTAATCCATCCATCCATTCATCCATCCATCCATCCATCCATCCATCCACCTATCCTTTAATCCATCCATCCATTCATCCATCCATCCATCCATCCACCTATCCTTTAATCCATCCATCCATCCATCCATCCATCATCCATCCACCTATCCTTTAACCCATCTATCCATCCATCCATCCATCATTCATCCACCTATCCTTTAACCCATCTATCCATCCATCCATCCATCATCCATCCACCTATCCTTTAATCCATCCATCCATTCATCTATCCATCCATCCATCCATCCACCTATCCTTTAATCCATCTATCAATCCATCCATCCTTCATCCTCTCCATCAATCTTTACATCATCCATCCATTCATCCATCCATCCACCTATCCTTTAAACCATCCATCCATCCATTCATCCATCCATCCACCTATCCTTTAATCCATCCATCCATTCATCCATCCATCCATCCATCCATCCACCTATCCTTTAACCCATCTATCCATCCATCCATCAATCCATCCATCCACCTATCCTTTAATCCATCCATCCATTCATCCATCCATCCATCCATCCACCTATCCTTTAACCCATGTATCCATCCATCCATCCATCATCCATCCACCTATCCTTTAATCCATCCATCCATTCATCTATCCATCCATCCATCCACCTATCCTTTAATCCATCTATCAATCCATCCATCCTTCATCCTCTCCATCAATCTTTACATCATCCATCCATTCATCCATCCATCCACCTATCCTTTAAACCATCCATCCATCCATTCATCCATCCATCCACCTATCCTTTAATCCATCCATCTATTCATCCATCCATCCATCACCATTTTGTAATGAGAGACCTGTAATGCAATTAGAATGGTTGAAAGAATGTTTCTAAGACTTTGCCTTCATTGTCTTGAAGGATACTGCTCAAAGCTGCTGTGATCAGATGCATGGAAATATAAGTGTGTGTGTGTGTGTGCAGATGTGTGTATCCTCTCCTCTCATTCCTCTCTTGGTGTGTGTCTCTCCAGATGTGAGCTGGTTTGGGGGAGGTGCGTTTGGGAATGCTGGAATCTGGCTTTAGTGGAGGAAGTGCTGGCAATAATGTCATATTCCCAGAGAGAGAGAGAGAGAGTGTGTGTGTGTGTGTGTGTGTGAAGCACACCTGCTAATAACCGTCAGGAGCTCTTTAAAGGGGTCCTATTATGCTCTTTTACAAAGTCTTGATTTTGTTTTGGGGGTGTACTAGAACATACTCTCAGGCTTGATGGTTCGAAAAATGCATCTTTTTCTCACAATTTCAATGACTCTTGTTGCACCTTCTGTATGTTTGACTACCATGGGAAGCACAGCCTTTAGCTCTGTTGCTGAGATGATTTGGAAAACCAGGACACGTTAAAGTTATAATCCCTCAAAATTTGGAATTATCCATGTTTGGAATTGTAACGATATTCTAATGGGCCGCTTTGTGACATCACAATCTCCGGAAAACAATGCTGTAGTCCAAATGAGCTGTTCGTTGTAGTTCCTGAAAAGAGATTAAAAAAAAAATCTCCATTTGGAGTAGACTTTGAGATTTGTAAACTTTTTAGATATTTTTTAGGTTTAGAGATTAGGTAAATAGATGTTATGGCATATGACACTGTAATTTGCATCAGTTTATGATTGTCTGATCACAAACGATCTCATTGGGAATCCCGAGAACATCTATATAGGTAATAAAAAATATTTTATTTTACCATGATAGGTAAAAAAATAAAATAAAATGAATGCACTGTAAGTCGCTTTGGATAAAAGCATCTGCTAAATGCATTAAAAAAAAAAAAGAAATCTACCAGAATTGGTAGGTCACATTTTCTGACACGAAATTCATTATTTACTTATTTACATCATACAATATTAAAAACTCCTCTACTGACAAAAGATTGTCATTTAATGCCAAAAGCAATCATTTTCTTGCTTTTGTAAATACATTTTTTTGTATCTCAATAAGTGAATTAATGCCGCGTTGCACTGTCCTGTTTATCGTTGCTTAGTGATTTTTACGTTCTTGGCTACGGCGGTGTGACAGCATACTGTGTAGCCGTTCCATTCGCAGCTGATGCTTAAAGTCCCTAATAATAACGGTTACACCTCGAAGTCAAGCGCGGCAGATTCAGAACAGAAAAAGAAGAAGAAGAATTCTCTCCACCATTCTCTCCATCTTTTCATCATCCATCCATTCAGCTATTATCAAATCCATCCATCCATCCATCTTTCTCTACAAACAACTTTACATCCATCCATCAGTCTGTCCATTTATCTTTTTTTTTTCATTCTGTCTGTTGTTCTTTCTATCACTCTTGTAGTTCAGCGTATCGTTCTATGGAGTGTTTCTGTCTGATGTTGCACAACATATAGAAGAGATAAGGGTCTTCAGCAGAAACTGTGTGAATGGACTCCAGTGTCTGTGTGTGTGTGTGTGTGTGTGTGAGACAGCTCTGTCATTAAGCTCATGAGGGCTGTGCTGGTCCTGGATCAGAGCAGGGGGTTATGGGTCGTCTGATAGACTGACATGTTGGAGTCCAGCTGACAGCAGAGGTCTGGGTTAATGACCCACCATCACTGTGTGTGTGTGTGTGTGTGTGTGTGTGTGTGTGTGAGTGTGCGTGTGTGTGTGTGCATGCACTGCAGGTAACAAGACAGACTAAAACAATGCAGCTTTTTTTGCAATAACTGAGACAGTAATATTTACATTTTATTTTTAAGTACTTTCTAATATTTCTAAATGTGTTCTTCTTTCATCTGGTCTCTGTTCCTCTGTTTTCATTTCTTCTGCTGGAGTTGAAGGCCAGAGAGAGTGGCAGATGAAAGGAGGCATGAGAGAGAGAGAGAGGGAGAGGGAGAGAGAGAGAGAGAGAGAGAGAGAGAGAGAGAGAGAGAGAGAGAGAGAGAGAGAGAGGGAGACAGGCTCTGTTTGTGTCTCACTGCATGTAACAATATTAATATGAGTCTGTTTTGTGTCAGGAGGTTTAATTTCATCTGTGAAAGACACACACACACTCATCTGTCACTGTAACTTCATTAGACGCTGACGAGAGGCCGGACACACACACACACACACACACACACTTCAAACAATATTAGATATGAAACAATATTTAAGATTCAAGTAAATATTCCTAATAAAACAATATTCTGCCGTGTCCTGATTATGATGCTGCTGTGATGTCAATATTTACTCTGATTTGTCAGATGCATTTGAAATTATTTATCTATTTATTACAATACCAGGGTTAGTGGCTGAACTAGTTTGTTAGGAGTCATTATTTTACAGCGGATTAGTTTAGTTTATCTTTTAAAAAAAACTTTAAATTGTAAAAAATATTTCACAATTTCACTGATTTTACTGTATATTTGTTGAAATAAATGCACACTTTCTTGCATTTTTAATCTAATTGTAAAAACGTTCTCATCTGGAGCTCTAGGTGTTTTTTTATTTAAGGAATAGTACGCTCTCTGACTGACAGCTGTCAATCAAATCTGATTGATCTTTGATCTCAACCAGCTCCAGTAAATCAGACCAGTTCTGAGCGGATCCAGATTCAGATTTTAGCATCTTACAGCACTTGGACTCTGTGCTGGTGTTCACTGTAATCCAAACTAGTTAAGCTAGGTCATCTGTCATGCTAATTCA
Source organism: Carassius auratus (assembly GCF_003368295.1). Lineage (NCBI taxonomy): Eukaryota > Metazoa > Chordata > Actinopteri > Cypriniformes > Cyprinidae > Carassius > Carassius auratus. The sequence continues at coordinate 76,469 of NW_020526635.1, read as the reverse complement.
GTTCTCTGTTGTGTTTAATTGGAGAATCAACTTTATCTCAAGTGTTTCGCTTTAAACTCTTTAGCTAAAATAAAAACAGAGCTAAAGGAGTGAGTTGTTGGCATTGTGGTTGGTTTAAAGCTATAAAAATAGAAATGTTTGAAAACGTTTGTGATTTCGTTGGAAATTTAGTTGTTTTACCTCTTGTTAATGTGCCCAAGTCTCACACACACACACACACACACACACACACACACAAACACACACCTTTTCATATTTCTCTTTTTCATCACTTCTCCCTCAATCCATCCGTCTTCACCAAGATGGGGCTGCAATTTCTCTGTGTGTGTGTGTGTGTGTGTGTGTGTGTGTTATTCGGGTTTATTGGTCTGTTCTGGCTTTAGGCAGTGAGACCCCAGGTGCCAGGAGAGGTTTGAGAGGTGAAAGGTGTGTGTGTCTGTGTGTGTGTGTGTGTGTCTGTGTGTGAATGTGTGTGTGTGTGTGTGCGTGTGTGTGTGTGTGTGTGTGTGTGTGTGTGTGTGTGTGAATGTGTGGGCAGTAGCTGATAAGGAAGGAGATTCAGAGTAATAAATTACAGAGAGTTACAGAGAGTCTGATAAATAATGGATGTGTGTGTGTGTGTGTGTGTGTGTGACTGCTCAAATAAATTCATTATGTCTCACCTGAACTGGCTTTAGAGAGAAGCGCTTCTAGAAGCCCTCAGAGCCAGTGACCATGACAGGAAGTGATGTCAGATGTGTCTTCCTGTAGAGCTGAATGTCACAGGAACATGTTCCTCTCATAATTCACCTCAGAATCACTAGAAAGAAACACTACATTAGACTAAATCATCTGTGCATTTTGATATTTTACCACATAAATCTCATTGATTTTTCGTCTTGGTGTCGATGACAGATCTGCTGCTTTACTGCTTCATCACAGTTTATTGTAAAGCGGTGTGTTTCTCTTTAAATCACGAAGCCTTGTACGATTGCAGGCTCCTTTTATCAGCTGTTGACTTTGCGATAAATGAGCGTCTCAACAAAGAGCGTGTCTTTCACGCGCCGCGTCACGAGGGCCACTTTGAAGAGAAGTTTTCTGAGCGTGTTTTGATTGAGCGCTCATTGTGAGTGGGAGAGGATTTGTGGAAGCGGTTTTTTCCCGCGGTGGGTGATTCAATAAAGTGTTTAGGAAGAAAGAGTCCGAGACAGAAGCCGTTAATTACCGCCATTATAAACCGCATAATGTTGTATTGTCTCTCTGTCATTAGAAATAAAACTGTGTGAATGTAAACATCACATTTATGTCACGCACGACCTGCGTTACTGAAGGATTGTGGGAAATATGAACAGTGTGACATGAAGACAATGAATGGTAGCTATTTTTATTTAATTAGGACACTTAGTTTTTCATCTCAGTGCAGATTTGAACAGGATTTATGAATAAATAGATGAGTGAAATCTGATTTCTGTTCTTTTCTCTGTAGATCTGGAAGACAGAGCGAGTTCGTCTTGGGGAAATGGAGTTCGTGCCACAAAGGTGAGCTTTTACACATTTATAAATGCTTTTGGTTTCAGTGTTCGGGTTCAAACACTAGTCTTGCTGTAGGCTCCCTACAAAGGCAGCTGACTTCTAAGGTAACACCTAATTCAGATCAGACTTTGACTATTTTGACTAATTTATTTCTGAACTAATGATGCATTAAAAAATAACTGCATATTATATTATATTATATTATATTATATTATATTATATTATATTATATTATATTATATTATATTATATTATATTATGTATTGTACAGATTATTTATTTTGTCATTTATATATTTATTATATATTTGTCAATTGTATTCCTCATTTAGATGTCACTTTAGATGAAAGTTAAATTAATACATGTAAATATTATATTAAATGTATTTATTTATCATATTAAATATATGTATTTATCATATATTATATATTTATTGCTTGTTATATTCCTCATTTACATCACCTTGGATAAACTTAATTAATAAATTACATTTATTGTGTCTTTCCAATTTATGCTAATTATTAATTGAAATGTGCATGTGTATATTCTGATTGTTTTTTATTTATTTTTTAATTTTTCATGAAATTTCACCTCATTTATTATTTATAAACATCATTATTTATATATATTTTTATAAATATAATGTAGTATTTATCATTTGTCTGACATTATTCAGTTTAGCCTTTATATATTAATTTCTATTTTTTTATTTGTATATTTATTATGTATATATAAATACACACACAGTATATATTTTGAATATATTTACATGTATTTATTTATTTATATTCATATAATTTGTATTATATATAAATATATTTAATATATAAATGTAATATATTTTTATTGATGTATGTGTATTTATATATACATAACACATATACACAGTACATAAGTTATGTAAACAAAACTTACATTTTGGATGCGATTAATCATCTATTTCTCATCCTCCACCTTGGATAAACCTTTTTTTTGCATTTTGAACTAGTCGCAGTGCATTGTGGGATTGTTTTATCCGTGTAGTCTTTGCATCTGTTGCATCGACATGTTGCACGTTATTTTGACATTATTGCGCTTGTCTCTGACGGTGATGTCTGAGAGGTCAAAGGTCGCTCTGATAGGGTCTTGAGTTGGGAAGCGTCTGCCGTCAGCAGAATCAGGGATCAGGTCAGCAGAGGTCAAGCAAGGACGTGCTTACCGAGCACTTTCAGCCGAATGCAAATGAACTCTGTCGTTGTGAAAGAGCTTTCCAGAGCGCTTTATTCCCACTGACCCACGCTCACACCTGACACGCTTCAGATATCTAACAGTAATTTACCTGGAAAGCCATACACAACATGATTTGTGGCATTATTTCTTGAGAGTGTGGCCTGTGAACTCCTTTGATTAATGCCAGGTTTATTAATTATTCGGAGAGAATCTGAATATTCAGTGGGGAAGACAGGACAGGGTTTATTTAGCATGATCTGATTGGATTATAATCTAAACTTTACACACTAAGGCAGCTGGCTGGACACAAAGAAGAAATAATCATTTAATATTTGTGATGTCAGGTGGAAACCAAAGTCATTTCAGTGTTGGAACAAGTTTTGGGGTTTTGCAAAATAAGACCAATACTGAATATTAACTGTTAGTAGTGCCTATGTTGATTCTTTTAAAAATACATGTAGTTTCTCTTTATTGTTTGTGTGTTTGTGCCATTAAGCACATCAGTATTTATTATTTATTTATGACTTTATTTATGGTGTATGCATTCTAATTTATTCGATCGTTTTTATATTTCTCATTTAATTTCATTGCATTTTGTCTTACTGAACCATGTACAGTATATGTCTGTATATTAAATGTATGAATACAGTGTGTGTGTGTGTGTGTGTGTGTTTGTGGGTATTCTCTTTAAAATAAAATAAATGGAGCTCCATTCTAAATGTGTTTTGCCATTAAACTTAGCAATATATTTTTGTATTTGTAACTATAATATAATATAATATAATATAATATAATATAATATAATATAATATAATATAATATAATATAATATGTATTATTGTTTTTTATAATTTATATGTTAATTGTGAGATTGTAATTAACTATATAAAATTTTTAACCATGTATAGGCTTAATATATAATATATTGCAATTTAATTTAATATAATATTTTTAATTTATGTATTATCATTAATTTATATGTTGTAATTTATAAATTTGTGTCAAATCCATATTTATCTTATTTAATTGTGTCTTTTTTAGAAGGTTATATAAATTATATATCTTTCTGAATATATATATATATATATATATATATATATATATATATATATATATATATATATATATATATATTATAATATAAGTTAATACAGTATAATATAATATAATATTTTGTACATTAATATATAAATGTATTTATAGAATACTTCATTAGGGGATTCACAATCATTTATATGCATATATTTGACCTTTAACCTTTGACCCCTGCAGAACTATGCTGACGGCTCTCAGTACAGTCACATGGCCAGTCGGGACCTGGGGTCACATGACAACATCTCTCCGCCGTATGCTAACCCCAGATTAGCAGGTAAGAGCTGGAGCAAAGCATGATGGGAAACATGATTGTTTGGCTTAATGCTGTTTTTAATCAGCTTTCATTGTGAGTGAATTGTTCTTTAGATGATTCTTTTGAACCGGTTCACAGAATCATCTGAATGATTCGTTAGGGAGTCAGATTGAATCAGTCTGCTGGAGTCTAGAATCAGTGATCGGAAATGTCTGGAAAGTTTGTGGTGGTTCGTGTGTCTCTGTCACACACCTCTGAGCATGTGTGTGTGTGTGTGTGTGTGTGTGTGTGTGTGAAGCGCTGATGCTCATTTACCCATAATGCTGTGCTGTGCCGCTGGCCGTCTCTGTCTCATCCAGTGAGCAAATGGTCAGTGATTCAGATAATCGGCCTCAAACTAATTAAACCTGACTTAAAGCAGGAAAACTCTCTCTCTCTCTCTCTCTCTCTCTCTGTCTCTCGCTCTCTTATTAGTATATAAGAAAATATTTATTTTTTCTATTGCACATTGTGAAGTTATTTTATTGATCTTCTTAAAGATCCCCCATTGAAATGGCTTGAGCTGTGTGGTTTGTTTCCTGTGTGGATGTGTTTCCTGTTTAAACAGGAAGCTAGGGTGGAGTTTCTTTTTTAAATAGCCAGTAGAATTTATTTAGCATCAGAGCTGTGAATCACTTTGAATCTGTCGCTAATCAGTGGGAGGGGCATTCACATTCTAGAGCGCGTTTGATTGGACAACATTTGCATACGAGTCTTGAGTGCATGATGATGTCATCAGTATTTTGATTGGGTTTTTTTAACTTGGAAGAGAGAGACTGAAGGTTTTGTTCTTGTTGTTTTGTTTTATGAGTACATTTGCACACAAACAAGCTCACAACTAATAGATGTGAACTAAGAGGCACAAAATCACTCATTATTAATAGAATTAAATTAGATCTGGCAGAAATGATGCACAGCTTTTCTCTGAAATATGTGTGTATTGCGTGTTATTTTCTGACTCTCGGACGGTTGTTTGTTGAGGGTCAGGGCTTTGTCCTTCCACGTTTCCTTCCTGTGGAGCTCTGAGCAGACGGTGACATCACTTCCTGTGTCTGAAATCCGTCTCATGAGGGAATTTTGCATTTAGAGAAAAAAACATGGGAAAAAATCACATGCATTCAGACCTCAAATGTGAACGCAAAACATTTTTTAAAATGCAAGTTGCTTATTTCATATATGGGTCAAAGATGAAAATGTGTTTTTTTTTTTTTATCATCAAAATTAAGTTTAATGTAGCTTTAATTAAAATGTATTTATTATTTTTTTGCACGTTTATCAGCAACTCGTATTAAAATATAATAAAATTTAAAATGATCACTTTTTCAAAAATGTATTATGCAGCACATCCTGTATTTAATTAGATCTCTTTTTAAATTTATTTATTAAGTACATGTTAAAAACTATGTATGCATTTATTTCATTCAGTGTAGAAATTGATGTATTTATTTATTTAAAATGAATTTATTTATGATTTTTTAAATAAATATTTATTTTTATTTAGAACTTAAATGAGGGCTCTTAATTTATACAAGTATTTATTATATTGTATGTATTGTGTAAAACCTGTGAGTCACCATACATGCTGAGCACAGAGCAGAACGAGTGTGTGTGTGTGTGTGTGTGTGTGTGTGTTAATGGACGTAATCAAAACATTGGCTGAAGTCTGTAATAACAGCGAGGTGTTTAATAAGGACTAATCACAGCGGAATAGCGACTCACTTTTAGGATGTGTGTGTGTGTGTGTGTGCACGTGTGTGTGTGTGTGTGTGTGAGCAGGTGCAGTCCACACCAGCGCTGTTCTCCTCCTGTCATGTAGCTGCTAAATGAAGCACACAAAAGTTCCAGACTGTAAGCAGGTTTGGTCTCTGCGAGGCCCAGTTAAGAAGCGCCGGATCCTTGTTGTCTCCTGCAAGCAGTTTTCAGACACAAATACTTTATTGCTGTTTATTCAGCAAGCATTTTTTCCTGTCGGCCTGCAGTATTTTATGCATATAGTGAAGTTTGTTTGAAAAGTGCTGACCTCTGTGATTGCTCATATTTTATTAGAGGACCTTTTTTTAAATGATGTGGAATATTTAAAAAAGAAATGTGATTGTGACTGTGTTTCAGTTTCTGAACAACATTAGTTTATGATAAAAGTCATTATAGCACAGAATTATATATAGTAATTTATAATAGCATTAATATATATGCAGTATATACGTTTTATCAAATTATATTTGTTATTATATATTATGTTTCATTTATTATTATTAATTCATGTTAATGTATTTTATAAATAAACTAATAACAGGATTACATTTAGAGGTATTAAGATTGTTTATATTCTTGTAGTTTCTCTGAATAAATGTTATAATCATAATATATTTATTTGTATTATTGTTTATATTAAATTTTTAATCTATTTTATAAATAAATTAACAAATAACGATATGATTTTAATATAACGAGCATGTGAAGATTATTCAGATTATGTTTTATATTATTATAATTTCATTTTTTTTAATCAAAATCTAAAAACTAATGTAATAGATGAATACAAAAATGTATATTTATATTATAGTATATTTTGTAAATATTATTATAAAGAATTATTAATGTGTTTGGCAAATAAATCAATATCAGGATTTTTATATATTCTTTAGAGCTTCTAGGGTTTTTCTTATCGCTATTGTTTTTTATTACAAAAGGTAAAATAAAATATATAATTATTTACAATACCTTATCTAAAGAATGTATTATTTTATCATATTGTAATTTATTTAATTTGTTAATATTATTGTTAATTATTAGTTATATATTTATTAAATAAATGAATGACATGACACATTGTATTATAATAATATTAATAATATAATATGACCAAACATACACACACACTCTCTCTCTCTCTCTCTCTCTCTCTCTCTCACACACACACACACACACACACACACACACACATGTTTGTTTTAGTGTAAAGTGTGTTCATCCCATAGGTGTAATGGTTTTTATTCTGTACAAACTGTATATTCTATGTCCCTTCACCAACCCTACACCTAACCCTAACCCTCACAGGAAACTTTGTGCATTTTTACTTTCTCAAAAAACCTCATTCTCTATGATTTATAAGTGTTTTGAAAAATGGGGACATGGGATATGTCCTCATAAGTCTCCCTCTCCTTGTAATACCTGTGTCATACCCATGTCATTATACAGAGTTGTGTCCTGATATGACACAAAAACATGCGCACACACACACACTCTCTCTCTCACACACACACACACACTCTCTTTCTCTCTCTCTCACACACACACACACACACACACACACACACACTCACACCCAACACAACACAACAAACACACACACACACACTCTCTCTCTCTCTCTCTCTCTCTCTCACACACACACACACACACACACACTCTCTCTCTCTCTCTCTCTCTCTCTCTCTCACACACACACACACACACACACTCTCTCTCTCTCACACACACACTCTCTCTCTCTCACACACACACACACACACACACACACTCTCTCTCTCTCTCTCTCTCTCTCTCTCTCTCTCTCACACACACACACACACACTCTCTCTCTCTCTCACACACACACACTCTCTCTCTCTCTCTCTCTCTCTCTCACACACACACACACACACACACTCTCTCACACACACACTCTCTCTCTCTCTCTCTCTCACACACACACACACACTCTCTCTCTCTCTCTCTCTCTCACACACACACACACACACACACACACAGATGGTCGGGGGTCCTCTGATCTCATTAACACGTCCCATCACTCCAGCGGCTGGAGTCGGACAGGTTCAGGTGTAAATTGACCGTACGCTCAGATCGAGTGAGATCCGTTCACAGCAGACGCAGCTCAGCGCAGGCCTCGGCATCTTTACCATCACACAAACATTAGTGTGAGGGACTGCTTCATACAGGGACCCACACTTATTTATCTACTTTAGTTTTTACCTTCTTGACATTTGCTTAAAAGTATATATTTTTTCTTTAAATAAGTATTCTCTCTCTTTCTCTCTCTGAAATGGCTTAAAGTTGTACATTTTAAACTATATATATATTTAATTAAATAAATAAATCATTCATTCTAATTAAATTATAATTAATTGATTAGTTATTAATTATAATTCATTCAATCATTAATAAATTTTTTAAGTACAGAATGCTTAATTTTAACCATGTGACCAAACTGATAAAAAATAACAACAACAAGTGTGAAAGCAAGTAAATGCATAATACAGTAATGATAATAATTATTAAAATAATAATAATAATAATAATAATAATAATAAAGGGCAAATCCAAGTTCATCAAATTCATCAGAGTGTTATAGGATTAAATCATCAAAGACAGAATATAATTATTTATATAGTTATGTTAATTATCTTAAAATGAGTTCTGGGAGTATTTATATTTAGTTTGAATTCATTTTTTTATTTTATTTTTTTATTCTATTATATATCTTGGCTTAATTCAGTTTAATTCAATAGTCCAAAATTCACAGTATATATATATATATATATATAATAGTCATACCATGGTAAATTTCCACAAGGGATGTGTTTTCATGGTATCAGAAATCTAAACTGCAGGAATTGGTGTAGAATTGCTTTAGTGGCTCTCTGTTTTCCAGATGCAGTTGTGTTTGTCTGTAAATGCTGTGTTATTTGGAGGTTCGGTGTCAGGAATGCAGGAGGATAAACAGGGATTCTGGAGGAATCCTGATATTCCTGAGAGCGAGAGAGAGAGAGAGAGAGAGCGTCTGATTGGTCCACAGCTTTAGGACGCACCCCTAAACTCTGACCAGTCACTAACCAGTTAATCAGAGACTAGAGTAAAATAAACGATTATTGATGTTATGATGTTAATTACTTCACAGTCAGGGAGTGTTTAGATTTCATTTTATTAAAAAAAAAAAAAAGTATTTATTTTTATTGGATATACTGACAGCTCAAATTTTAATACATTTTTACAGCATTTTAAATTCGTTTTCAACATTGATTTGAATTATTCTTAAATATGATTTTAGTAGATATCCTTGCTATTCATATTCGTTGATTTCAGTTTATTTTTTGCTACAGTCCTAATTTAATTTAGAATTCACCTTTTTTTCTTCTCATCCACAATCTGTTGCTTGCACGAAAGGTACCATGGTAAAGTAACGGTAGCATGAATGATTACCATAGTGTGTGTATGTATGTGTCTAAGTGTGTGTGTGTTTGATGAAGACATCAGGTCAAGCTCAGTCAGGCAAGAACTACAGATGAGCCCTCGCGGGAGCAGGGCCAGGCCGTTCATGTAGGACCATGCACACACACACACACACACACACGCGTGCATGTGTGTGTGTGTGCGCGCCGTGCAGATGAGCCCTCGCGGGAGCAGGGCTGGGTCGCTCATGTGTGTGTGTGTGTGTGACAGACTGTGAAATGACGCGTTGTTGCGCGGCTGGGCTGCACCTGGGCCCTTCAGTCCTGATGGATCGGTTTGGTCATGTGTAATAGCCCCATCTGCCGTGCCTTGTTTTTCTTTTTTACTGATTAACACTGATCCCAGCGGCTGAGCCTCATGAACTGGATTCTGCCGTCTCCTGACCGGAAAAGAAAGACACGGCGGAGAGGTTGACTCGTTATTAAAAAAGTGTGAAGGAAATGAAAAGTAGGATGCGATTTTAAACCGTATCCTTGGAGACATGTTACTGCATGGGTTGCGAGCGACAGTCTGCATGTGTGTGTGTGTGTGTGTGTGTGTGTGTGTGTGTTAATGAGCAGCGCACATCTCACTGAAGGGTTTTGGAGCTCGGCTTCATAATGACTTTTATTACAGCCAGGAGTTTCTGTAACCAAGCCAATTCTTAATTAAAGTCGCTGACATCATGCTGTAGTAATTAAGGACTGCATTAATTAAGCTGCTTTTTTTTTTTTGGTTATTTTTCACAAGGCTCTCGTGTAATCCGACGTCAAGTTTGTCCGGGATCGAACGCAAAAACTCTGCGTCGTACGGGAAAAGTTTGGGACTCGCGCTCACTGATCATATCTGTGCAATTCTGATAGCTAATTATGCTTCGGAGAACATCGACAGCTGCATTCATCATCATAAAACGTAATAATTAATGACATTCCAACAAAGAAAAATATGTAAATGAGCGCTCATTAGCATTTTCATATTCAGCTTCGATAATGCTTTTGCTGACAAGGCTGTAATTAATGAAAATGCATGTCGCAGGCAGGAGATTGGATCGGCTTCATTCCACGCACAATTCCCAAATGCTGGCATTATGGAAAACGAGGAGTGCTGCCAACTTTTTGGGGGCGAGAAAAAACTGAAAGTGCCATATGCAAATGAGATGTTGGCACCGAACGCTTAACCCTTTACAGACCGAACGCACCGATCCCATCCGGCCTGATGTGTGTTTAAAGAGAGCGGGAGACGGGCTGCTGGGAATGTGGTTGTGCATTTGGGAATCCACAGATGCACCTGTCCATCCATCCGCTGAGCCGCGTCGCTGCTGCGCTCCGTTACACTGCATGCTGGAAACATACGTGTGTGTGTGTGTGTGTGTGTGTCGCTGGGGTGTTTGACGGCTGCTGAAGACATGCAACAATGTTGTGCAGTTGTGTATACTTGAGTTAAGGCACAAGAAATGATGAAAACCACCTTTAAAGAGGAAGAGCTTCTCACAATATGACACTGTGTACTGCATGCATGTAGTATGCAGCAGTGTGCATGATGTCACATGACTTCATCAATGTTTCATGGTTAATTTATGCATGCATGACCATCTCACAAATAAATGCAATTCTTTTAAATATTTATTTGGAATATATGAATGTTGGAATAAGGTAACTCTTTACTTCAGATCTTATTTTTTGTATATTATTTATGTATTTCTTATTTCTATTATTTATTTCTATTTTTCTGTTGTAGTGTTCTACAATTTGAAACAATGTAACATTAAATTTTCTACAGATTTCTGCACAACCACTGTTGCAGTTCTACAGTTTAAATCAATGTAGCATTCTATTGAATTTTACACTTTGGAACAATGTAGCATTCTGTTCTACTGTTTCAATCAGTGTATCATTCTACTATATTCTGCATCCTAGAAAAGGGAGTTTGAGAGCATTGCATTGTGGGATACTGTCATATGCTGCACAGTATAGTTTCGCATGCACACAATAATCACATGCATACTGCCGAAACGAGCAGCACACACACATACAGACCAATGGCATCCGTTTCCTTCAGGAGGGTCGTGACCTGAATTTGTCACATTTTTGTTAATCCGGAGCATTAAAAACACAGAAAAGCAGCATAAACGAGTAAAACATGAAACAATTAGTGGTAAATGAAAAGATCCCGGTGGGGAAGCTCTCCGTGAGAGAGAGAGAGAGAGAGAGAAGTGTGCTAATCTCGACCGTGGGATATGACGATCTCGTCCTCCGGCCTCGTTTGACTTCAAGTTTCATCAGAGAGAAAGAAACAAATTGGTTTTTCTTTCTTTGATTTTCTTAAACAGGTTAAGGGGATGTGATGAGGCAAGAGGTGAAATATTACACCTGCGTTTTATATACGCATGTAAATAATGGACATTTTCAGAACAGCACACTAATCATACTAATTGTGTATGTATGTGCAGAGACCACTATACGAGAGACTGTTTCCCACAATGCAATGCTCTCATCTTGACCTTCCATTTCTACTGTGATGAATAAACCAAGTTTTTTTTTTTGTGCAATATTAGATTAAAAATTCTAGATTATTATATTTATTTCTGAGGTTGTGTGAAAAAATGTTAAAGCAATGTAACAGTAAATGTAGCATTCTATTGTAATCTACCAATTGAAACAATGTTGCATTCTGCTCTATTCTGCAGTCTAAAACACTAACATTCTGTTGCACTCTACAGTTTGAGACAATAGCATTTTATTATATTCTACATTTTAAAGCAATGTAACATTCAATGTAGCATTCTACTGAATTCTACGGTTTGAAACAATGTAGCATTCTACTGAATTCTACAGTATGAAACAATGTAGCATTCTACTGAATTCTACGGTTTGAAACAATGTAGCATTCTACTGAATTCTACAGTTTGAAACAATGTAGCATTCTACTGAATTCTACGGTTTGAAACAATGTAGCATTCTACTGAATTCTACAGTATGAAACAATGTAGCATTCTACTGAATTCTACAGTTTGAAACAATGTAGCATTCTACTGAATTCTACAGTATGAAACAATGTAGCATTCTACTGAATTCTACAGTTTGAAACAATGTAGCATTCTACTGAATTCTACAGTTTGAAACAATGTAGCATTCTACTGAATTCTATGGTTTGAAACAATGTAGCATTCTACTGAATTCTACAGTTTGAAACAATGTAGCATTCTACTGAATTCTACAGTTTGAAACAATGTAGCATTCTACTGAATTCTACAGTATGAAACAATGTAGCATTCTACTGAATTCTACCATTTAAAATAATATAGCATTTTATTGCATTCTACAGTTTAAAACACAGATTTTTTTTGCACTGCAGTGTGCACTGTGTAGAGTGCTTTCATTCATAGATGTTATCTTAAAAATGAATTATAAAATACATTTTTAGTTTCTTGTGTATTATTATTAATTCAAACTCCAAATTTTTTCTTGCCATAAAAAACAACAACAACAACAAAAAAACACATCTTTGGCAAAAGTTTAGGCGCATGCAGCATTAAGAACAATCTGAATGTGTTGAATCAGTGCTTTCAGCACAATGGAGTTGTTGGAAATTCAAGTGCACTAGTGTCGGCATTTTCCATTCATCGCGCTTTCGTGGAGCCTAAAGCCGCCGCGTGCGCTCCGAGGTGACAGACGCGGAAAAGTTGGCCTCTCCGTGTGCTTTTTGAAGTGAAAGGTTATTTGCATCCTGTAGTGAGGGGAGTGTTTCCACTAATCCTGTCGGCTAAAGAAAAAGAGACGCGCTGTGTCAGGATCTTATCCTGCTCCTGAAAGAAAGAGTCACGGCAAATCCTGCAGGACACGAGTTAACCCGCCGAGAGACATTCAGAGACCTTCACCTATGCTGTCTGTCTCTCTCTCTCTCTCGGACCGCCTCCACGGGGCCGTAGAAAAGCGGGTTTTGGACGACGTGGGGTTTGGGACAGTGGAGGATTTGTTTGAGCTCAAATCTGCAGTCCTGGCGTTCGGGGTTTTTAAGCCACTCGAGTGTTTATGTGTCTGTATTTAATTTAGTGCTTCATTTGAATGACAAAAGAATAAATAGGCATTTGCATGGTGGCGGCAGTGTTGGCCATTGAATAAACACAGATAAAAAAGCGCAAAAGTTTATTCCAGACTCGCGTTTCTCCAGTTTCTCTGAGCTCAGCACGACGTCAGACACTTGCTTTTTTTTCCCGGCTTTGCTACATTTTACTAAATCCATCCTGATAAGATGACGCTATGCTTTTTTACCCCAGTGTTAAAAATGACTATTAGCTTCTATATTGAGATTTAGGTTTCTCTCTTTATTTCTAGGTTGATGCAGTGAACTGCGTGATATAAAATGGCGTGTTCGGTTGCAGTGAAACGGGCCGAGCCGCTTGCTCACATCCCAAGCTCTTTTGTTCTGTGCGTAACGTCTGCCACGGCCAAACTGGCACAGATGCCACACAACATCTCTCATGCCTGGCATCACACACAAACAATAAACCGTACACACACCACGTACACTAAATCCTCCCGCAACACACAGCGGCTCACTGTGTGCGTGTTTGTGTGTTTTTACTGATTGTGTGTTTGTTTTGCACTGAAAATCACAAATGCATCGAGCAGCCGTTTGCATACAGTATTCTCT
>NW_020526635.1:0-57500 GCF_003368295.1 Carassius auratus | reverse complement strand
TTATAGGAAACAAAGTTAGAAGCTGAAGAAACCGTCATGTTAATGTCTTTTTGTGCTGCTGGTTGTTTTTTCTTCACAGCAGCAGTAACTGCTTCGGCGGATGCTGTGTGTTCTGTGTCATTCGTGGGGTTTTTTGTGCTGTACATCAGGCACACGGCTATCAATTAAGCCAACAAACGCACAGATAAGTGTGTGAGGATGAGGGGAAGACAGAAGCTGGAGGAAGTGATGCGGGATTGGAGACAGTATCCCGACTGCAGCCAAACACCTTAATTGTGATGCATTCTCGGGGTTCGCTCCTGTATGAAGTATCCTGCTCTGATGCCATATGGTGTCGCATGCAACATTTAACTTGTCAGCTGTAATGGATTGTTCTGGAAGCAGATTTTAGCTGTAAGCGCTAACGGCTCGTCTGCGGGCGGCTGTATGAAGGATCGCGAAGCTCGATCCGCTTGGAGACGCTGACCCGTGTGACTCTCAGATTTACCCAGCATCCTCGGCGGCCCTTGAGCGGCTGCTGTCGGACAGGAGCGGGTGAATAGCGGTCAGTTTCTCCACGGGTTTGACCTGAACATTATTCTGGGTTAAATACTCAAACCTGCTCTCAGAATCTGCGGCCTGTTGTCAATTACCACAGAAAATGAGTTTATTTAGAATGCAGGAATTACCACAACACAAATATGTTTTTATTAATTATTTATGGTGGAAGTATTGAGGCCCTTAATGATTCCATTCGATCAACCTTCACGATTGAGGCCCATAATGTGCAAAACTGATATTGTAAAACAGCCAATTCAAAAACATTTTCATTAAAGATCTGTTTTATTTGCAATAAATCTTATATTCATTTTACCATTGCACATTTTTTCTGTCAAAGTCTAGTTTCAATCTCACTGCTGATTGTTCAGTGGTTAATTGTAATCAACTAATTTATCAATAAATAAATAAACAAATATATATAATATAAACATTTATATATATATATATATAAATGAAAATGTTTTTTGTAATTAAAAACTATTTATTTGTAAAAATGTGTGTGTAGTAATTGTTTAAAATAATTAAAATAATAAATTAAAATGTTTATTATTATTTAAAAGGTGTGTATATATATATATATATATATATAAACTACATTTGAAAAAATAATTGGACATTTTGTAAATTATAACTTTCATTTATAACTACAATTATTTAATTCGTTTCCATTTAATAATTAAAAACATATTTTAAAAAGTGTTATTTATAATATTTTAAAGTATAAAATAACTTATTTTTAATAATAAATTATATATTTATTTAAAATAATTATTTGCACATTTTAAATAAAAACATATATATATACTCAAATGTATTAAAAGTGCAAGTGTAAAAATCACCGTAGATGTGAGGTTCATTCGTTGTGTCACAGATGCTTTCCAGAATATTTCTTTAAACAAAAACGGCGGTGGAGTTGAGGACAGCTGTAAGATCTTGAGATGTTGTTAATGAAGAGCATCTCCACACGTTTCATGCAGTAGTTTAGTTTCCGCAGGGAACACAGTGATTTACACCTTTGAACGCCTGTCAACATGACACACAGAAACACAACACAATCTCACACACACACACACACAACAATCCAGATGTCTCGCACAAGTCACGTCTCAGGTGTGTGCACGTTTGTGACCAACTTTCAATCCTGCGTCAAGGCCAAAACTTGAGAACATAGGGACAGAAAAGCTCCATTTGTTAACATTAGTAAACTACTTAACATACTGAAGAAAAAAAATAAAACGGTTAATGATTTAAATTTTCACTTTTTTTGCTAGCAAATTAAAAAATAACCAAATAAATGCCATGTAATGCGTTTAATTAAATTAAATAAATAAATAGATCCTGAAAATCCTAAATTAAGTATTATTTTCTTTTAAAATGGTGCAATAATCTGTTTTTATTATTATTTTTACTATGCTATGAATTGTAGTGCAGTATGAATTGCTGACAGCTAGTGCTTTAAATGCAGGCCAAATTATTTTAGAAATTAGGAAAGAAGTATTGCTTTTTTTCTCTACTGTAGTGTAAAGCAAAAATAATATACTTAGTATGAAATATAAATTTTAGTTCAGTTTACACAGCAATTGTTTTGCAGTATATGGCTATTACTGTCACTGTTGTCATTATTACATTTGCGTTTAGTCCTTTAGCAGATGCTTTTATCCAAAGCGACTTATAAATGTGATAAAAGAAGCAATCAAAATCAACAAAAGAGCAATGATAGCCTATGCAAGAGAGCCTAACGCAGCACACATATTATTATTATTATTATGTTCTAATTTGTTTGGCTTCCTAAAACACTAATGTGAATGCAATGTAGATTAAGAGAGTAGTTCAGGTTCAAGGACTTTTTTCTGACTTAAGTGTTCTTTTTTAAGAACATGTGTTGGAGTTTAATTTTAAACTCTCAAAGTGCATTAGATAGAATAATTGAACTTTAAAATGCACTGAAGTTTCATTTCTTTCCAAGTATTTTTATGTGATCGTATCGAGATATTATCGTATCGTGATATTTTGATATCGTAACATCTCTGGTGAGCACTAAAGCGTCCTGTTTGAGAGTGAGAGGTGTTTTATATTCCATGCAGCACTCTGTGTGATTACCCTAATCACATCCGCTGCCAAAACCCCTGAACCCAGCTCTCCACCTGCTCCATCTGCTCCCGGCCCGAGTGCACCGTCCTCGACGGAGGGGAACGCTTGACGATGGGGTTCTGGGAAAGAATCGGACCGTGAGATGCTCCTCCGCAGGCCATGAATGTCCAGAGCCAGCAGAAGTTTGGGAATGAACTGGTGTTTTTAGGTTCCTAGTAGGGGTGTAACCTTGCACAAGTAATTTTTTCGGTATGGTACGGTACGGTACAGTACGGTATGGATTCTGTATGGTTTCAGTACAGCAGGAGGAAAAAGCACTAAGCATATAGAGATCCTCATATGAATGTCTGCATGTTTAATTCAGTTTAGACAGTTTGCATGATTGTTTAGCGTCCTTGGTCTGAACGAGTCTTGAGATCCAGTTATTTTAAGTGTTTTTGGCAACATTGGCTCTCAATACAAAAAATTTACCTATACATACGAATCACTGCAATTTCCAGATGGAATAAACACAAGAGGCAGTAATACTCCGACAAATTTTATTCCTTTTCACACAACGTATGATTTGCAGGTCCACAGTTTTGATTAATAAGGCCTACATTTATGACATCAAAGCAATTTTAAGATGCTGCAAATCCTGCAACATTGCATTGTTCACATTATCGGGTATTATTATTATTATTATTATGGTTTGGTGGAAGGGATATTTCCAACACGATAGAGCATTAACGTTTAGCACCACTCCTCAGATATTTTGAATTATGAACCACCGAAGTATGAACCTGAAGCAATGTAATACAAATACACAGCAATACGTGCCGATATCATTGTAACAAAAACATGCTAGGGGCACATATTGAACCCATGTTTTAACAGCACTGGACGTTTCACTTTGAAACTGCCTCGAATGTTGCAATAAGATCATAATAAAAGTGTTGCAGGAATGTTTTTACAGGCTTGTATTTTCAGTGCCTGCCAGGGTTGGTTTTTGGACTTGTCTTTTCAACTTAATTTGACAATTTAGAAAGTTACTGAAGTGGGAAGTTCCAGTTTAGGGTCAGCGATATCTTTATCTTATTAGCAAAAGATTTGAAATAAATTAAGTTTATTTTTTTATTTATTTTTACGGTTTTATTTGTTTTAAAAGCAATATCTGGCAACACTGCATCAACGGTACTTAAACTGATGGTAATAAAAAAAAGATCGCAGACAGGTTATTTCTGACAGAAGAGCACATTTGTTAAGGCAAACGCAAAAAAAATATATATATATATTATCTGTCAGAAACTTTATATATAAATACACACACATTAAGCATATATTTGGAAAATATTCACATGTATATATTTAAATTAATATAATTTATATAATATACAAATATATGTAAAATATAAAAAAAGTTTATGTTCATATACATATATATATATATATTTATAGAAAATAAATACACACAGTACACACAAGTATATTATGTAAACAAAAACTTTTATTTTGGATATGCTAAATCGTGATTAATTGCGATTATTCATTTGACATCACTATATCTGTGTCTGTTAAATGACTAAATGTAAATGTAGATCAATTATGTTGAGAATTGGTCTACGGAGTATGAGTACTACTCAGCTGTAACCAATCAGAAGACCGAATGGTGTTTGTTTCATAATGAGGATGACATCATGACGAAGCAGGCGTCTGATTGGTCAGTGTCAGATCTCACTCGGTGCAGTACAGCGCAGGTTTCCCAGACTCCTCGGCAGCTGTAGCCGCTTTCTCCAGCTGTTACAGACACGTCACCTGCTCTGCCCGTCTCTCTCTCTCACATAAAGCCACCGCAGGTCCATAATTACTGCCACCAGGGGAGGCAGAGGAGCCATTAGAGACCCCGGGAAACACACACACACACACACACACACTGTTTATACCATTCAGTCTATTAATGAATGTGAGAAACTCTTCACACCGACTCTTAATTCATCTGCCCAGTCTGGTCAGTGATGTCATTTGATCAGAATGTAATAAAAAAGTAACACATCCAATCAGATGCATATATTCATTTAAGAAAGTTGTTTCAAGCACACAGAAACAACTTTAGTGCAAAATATGCACATACACGTTTAAATAAAGGTTCCTAAAGGCTGTTTTTGCAGTGATGCCATGCTATTGAAGAACACAAAAGAACCTTTCAGTGAACAGTTCTTTTTCGACTATAAAGAACCTTTTATAAATTTGAAAGGTTCCGTGGATGTTAAAGGTTCTTCAGAGAACCATCGATGCAAATACAGAACATGTATTTTTAAGAACGTTCAGTTTTGATTTCATGATGAGTGAATTTCTCCCTGAATGAATAGTGCGTAGATTGATTAAATGTCTTGTGAGTTTGTTAAGTGTTGAGGTGGAGAACAGATCACACTCTCTTTCACTCTGGGTTTTATTTCTGGCAGTTTCTGCTCATAGTTACTTATTAGGGATCAGTCTGAATATTAATTGTATGTGTGTGTGTGTGCGTGCATATGTGTATGTGTGAGCGTGTGTGTGTGTGTGCTTCTCCCTCAAAGCTGTTCCACTTCTTGCTTTCATCTGAATTTGCTGCTTGAGTTTTGAGTGTTTCTCAAACAGGTGCTGGACAGCAGCAAACATCAGCAGCAGCAGCTGTGCAGGTAGAGAGACACCTCCATCCTGTCTCTCTCTCTCTCTCTCTCTCTTTGTTCTTCTCCTTCTGTCAGTCCACAGACTTTAGGGGAAGTTACCTGACTGTTGTTTTCACAGTAATGTGAATGTATATACAGCATGTGACCCTGAACCACAAAACCATCATCAGGATATATTTTTATTTGAATAAATCATCTCTCCATTGATGTATGGTTTGTTAGGATCGGACAATATTTGGCTGAGATACAACTATCTAAAAATCTGGAATCTGAGGGTGCAAAACATTTAAAAAAATCCCTGAAATGTCCAAATTAAGTTTTGATATGTTTACGGTAGGAAATTTAACAAATATCTACATGCAAATTAGCCAATAATAGATATATGTTAATGTCTAGCTGTGATAAATAAATGAAAGAAAAATACAAAATAAATACATTTAAGTAAATGTCACTTAACTATTATACAAGTAAATAATATAAAATATTAATATAAGCATATAATATATATATGTATATGGATGCCGTTCATCCAGTGTGTTGTAATTGAGATTCAGCAGCAGTGAATATATCGCTCCCTCACTATGCTTTTTAGGCTTTTATTATTCATTCATGCCATAATCATTGAGATATGTTTCTAAACTGGACTGCATTTTATTTTCCAGTGAGATCACCTCAGGGGCTAAAATGAATTCATAAGGACATTTTTATTAGCTTAAGTCTATTATTAAAGGCTATTAAACAAGCTTATTCAAATCTGTGATTTCCTTTTATAACTCCTCTGA
The DNA here is from genome assembly GCF_003368295.1 of Carassius auratus. Taxonomy (NCBI): domain Eukaryota; kingdom Metazoa; phylum Chordata; class Actinopteri; order Cypriniformes; family Cyprinidae; genus Carassius; species Carassius auratus. The sequence continues at coordinate 51,439 of NW_020526635.1, read as the reverse complement.
AGCCTTTGGGTGTTACTGAAGCCTTTTTATTTCGTTTAATGTAACGTTTCCAATGCCTGTTAGCGCTTCTGTACTGCGTCCAGAATACAGTATTTCACTTCTGCTTGCTTAAAACACACTTTGGCAAGAAACATGTTCCTCGAGCTCTGGAGGAGAAAAATAAAAACCGAGGTGACGTTTTAATTCGGATGGAGAAGTAAATGTTTTCAGACGTGTGCTGTGAGATGTTTGCTGGAGATGAGCCTTATCGTATCAAAGCACGGCCTTCTGTCACCGGCATTTAACGACGGTAATTGTTCTGACAGCCAGTTCTTTCCAAAAAAAAAAAAAAGGTGCATGGTACAAAACAACTCTCGACCTATGTGCTCATCTCCACACGCAAACAGCGGCTTTCCCCTCATAAAGCCATGCAAATGTGGAGTTATCGGCTAAGCCCCATCGAACGCTCCCATTTGGCACAGATCCCTTTCTGTGTGTCTTTCTCATATGGTACAGATGTGAATTTTAAGACCATCTAAGCGCTCTTTTGCACAAAGTAAGATGGTGAGCTTTAGCGAGACGTCCTTTTGTTCGTCATTCTGCTAAATTGTCTTGTGATCTGTGATGTATTTTATTGTCGGCACAAGTAATCCTCACCGCCGCTTCGGTTCGGTGTTTTATTCCGTAAATAAATACAACGCAGAACATTGTTTCGGTTTTCAGACTCGACAAAGACAAGCCCCGCGTTCTCATTGTGTCGGAATCACGCAACAAATCCTTCGCAAAACAAAGAGGAACTAGAAAAACGCGGCGTCTTTGTGTTAAAACAAAAGCAAGAGAAGTAGCAGACAAAAGAGGACAGGCGCTGATGTTGATTAGGAGATTTACAGAGGCAGCGATACGAGAGTATCCGCAGCTCTTCGATCGCGGGGCTTTGGCACTGAAAACGCTGTCAACGAGCCAACTAAAAAATCTGCAGTGTCTGCCGCATTTCAGCAGCGGATGCACGCGCTTCCAACTTTTCCGCTCGCACATAATTGTTCAACTTTATAACTAATGCCAAACCTGTAACGGCGGCCGAGGTTAATTTTTTTCCCACCGTGCCAAATTGGCAAATGTATTCAAAGCGACGCAACCCCTGAACGCCACATGCATTTGCCAAGCGCCTCCTGGAAAATGCACGGTGATGTTTTTTAGGGTTTGGTGATTATATTGATCTGCGTACGTTGTTTAACGAGGGCTGTTTTGCATGGGGCACTCTGCCTAGAATGCATGCAATCAAAGGAGCCTAACAAGTGCATGGCTCCCCTGCCAGCACTGTGAATTTTAATACCCCTCGATCGACTATCGATAGTTCAGTTTCCCCGAGCCAAAATCTCAACGGGTCGCGCCGACGAAGCAATGTGCAAAATTAGTTTTTGACGCGGCATAAAGAGCAAAGGAGGACAATGTTTTTAGGCCGTTGTGCATGCGTCGTTCGGATCTGTGCCTTCTCCTTCTGTACCTTTCAGACTCTGTCGGCACGCTGGCCTGGTGCCCACTGATGTCATGGAAACTGTTGTATTAGTACGAGTGATTCATGTCCGTACGGCCTCCCCCACAAGCGGCAGGCTTTTTTTAACCCTTCCCCCTGTTTTAAATAATTTTCCACACAGCCTCATTGAACTCGAATGGACGTGATGACAAGTCTAATTATGTGGTTTTGAGGTTACTGAAGGTGTCTGTCTGTAAAAAACACATTCAGACTCCCACTCCGAGCGCTTTTGGATCTGATAATATCCATTCGTGCATTCGAACCCGCGGAGTGTGTGTGGCGTTAAAGGGTTTTTGTGTACGTTTTGGCTTGGAGACATGAAAAGCTCTTTGAGCGCTTCTTTAAAGATGAACTTGGCACGAGAACACAGTGGCACGTCCAACCCCCGAACCTCGACCTTGACCAATCAGGGCTCTCCGGAGTTGCCCGTGTGCCAGCTTCACTTTCATAATTCTATCAGAGACGCCGCAGCACTCCAGCACATCTTCCAAAACACGCTACCTCGTCTTTTTTCCCCGTCAAACCTCACTGAAACTATTTTAAACCGACGAGCTGCTAAATGCATTTAGGCTTTTACACGTCAGAAATGTGCTGCATGTCAGGAGCTCCGTCTGCAATCAGACGTAAACACTAAACAGCATCCTAAAAAATAACCCAGTCTGGTTATGCATGTGGCTTTTGTGAGTGTCCTACATGCAAAGCTTTTGTGCAAGAAAATAAAGCATGATGCAAATTATATTGTAATGCTTTCTTCGTTCACAACATTGTATTTTATTTAATATTTTACTTAGACAAAGAAAAATGAATTAACTTTGTTTACAGGAACCATTTTTTTCTATATATATATTTTATAAATTTATAATATCGTAAAAAAAAAGGTATTTCGGCCTGACTAAGCAAGTCTTGAGCTGTGTTTGCTCTTTCATTACCTCTGCTGTAGCATGTTGCTTAAGATATTAATTTAATATCTGACATCTCTCATAGATGCCGCATAACTCCGGCTCCAGGAATATTTAGATTAGCTGTCAGATACTGTTAGTTACCGGAAAACCAGCCGAGACAATCAGCAGTAAGAAAAGCACAGAAACGCTCCCACAGATCTATCTTTTTCTCGCAGTAAATATGAAGTCCGTCCTGTTTTTGCACCTGCTCTCAGAGACGCCGGCATCATATGCGGCTTTGTTTTTTTAAAGCTTCTCGCAGGGTAAAATAAAAATGTCACTTTGTGTGCATGCTTATTAATTAATCAGTAATTAGTATGCAAGAATTATGTTGCATAATATCCCAGTTATTTATTTAAATACAATAACATACAATCAAAAGCAAAGCTTCTCGTATACATTTTTATTATTTTATTTAATTTCATATTATGCTCTCTTTTGCGCATTTAGATACGTTTTCCCGTCATTTCAATGTAAACAAAAGCATGAATATGTATGCATTTGATGGTTGCACATCTAATGTGTTGTCAGTGCTGTCAGTCAGGATATTTGACAGGTTTTCGCAGTATTTCTACGCCGTGATGAATAGAATAAAGCCGGTTGTTGTGGCTTTGGCTGTGTTTCAATCGGTTGCGGTCTCGGCTGGGTTTGGTGGGCCTGCGGTCGGGTTTATGTGCTTTCTGTGGCCGCAGGTTGTGCTGCGGAGGGTCGGAGATGAAGGGCGGACTCGCTGCATCTCCCCGGGGCGAGAGAAGCATCCCGTGAGCGCAGACCACGCATCAAACAGGATTAAAACCCGAGGAAGCCCTGCCACGCTGGAGCCGTTCCATATTTGTTTTCCATGTCGGGATGGGGAGAGCAAAACATTGTGTAGCTTAATTTTCTCCTAGAAATTGCCTGTCAAGAGACATCATTTCCAAATTATTGTTCATTATAAGCAGCCCTCAGCTGCCTAATAGAGCCGGCGTCTCTTCCTTCGGTTATCCAAACTACTGATCTGGATGCCTTTCTTTCTTTTTTTCAGTACGAGTGACATTTACAGTTTGTAGTAAGTGTTTCTAACCTCTGAAATGGTGTGTTTGTGTGGCTGATAGTCTCTATAAAATGATTGTGGGTGGTTTAGGATTAGGTTTGGAGGTTAGTTAAGGAAATACAGTCTGGGATTAACATTTTTGTTAAGAACTTAATATGTTTACTCTGCGAGGACGCATTAAATTGATCAAAAGTGACTGTAAAGACATTCCTAATGTCACAAAATATTTCTGTTTCAGATTTCTATTCATCACAGAAAATGTGTTTTTACATGAAAATGTGAAGCAGCACAATTGTTTTGAACATTGATGATAATTTGAGCCGTGGATCAGTATATCAGAATGATTTCTGAAGGATCATGTGACACTGAAGACTGGAGGAATGATGCTACAAATTAAAAAAAAAAATCAGCTTTGCGTCAAATAAATAAATGACACTTTGCTATATTTTCAAATAGAAACCAGTTATGTTAAATTGAAAAAATATTTCACAATTTTACAGTTTTTACTGGATTTCTTTCAAGAGCATAAAAAAAATCATCCCAACACACAGATTTTAAATGCTTGTCCATTATGAACCCATCGCGGATGATGACCTTTGACCTTGTTACTGTGGTGTTTATGTATGACTACATAAACTCAGGAGGTGTAGATTATTTTTAAATGTGTTAATGCACTAAATATGTAACTCTCAGATCAGAGATACTGTTATATTCATGCATTGATCATAAATTGCAGTATAAATGATTTGTTTCTCTCTTTGTTTGTCAAAATTATGAAGTGATGACATTATTGCACATCAGATGAACAAAATCACACGAAATATTGCGATTTATAAAAACGATTTCCCCCCAAAACCTGTTTTTGCTTGTCTTTTTTCAGGTTTTAACATGACAGCCTCTGTGCTCCGTCTTTATATCTGAAGTTGTATGTGTTGTGTGAGGCTGGGGTTTGTGTACGGAGCAGCTGTCTGATGCTCATGTACTGAGACGCGTCCTGTCGATCGCATGTCGCTTTTTTGATGAACTGTTTCACAAGGTTAAGCACATTTTTTATTCCGTCTCTCTTTGTCTCATCCCTGCCCCCCTCCCAAAAAAAAAAAAAAAGCTCTGGCACGGATGAATCTGTCTGCGAGAAGCTGCGTGTGTGAGAAAGACGATTATGAGCGGCACCTTTCGCTCTGCTGATAACAGTCCGTTTCTGTGTTAATTCTACCTGCTTGATCTCAGTTTGGCAGCGAGACGCTCTCAACCGTGATGCTTTGTGTTGTAATGATCACTTCTGAATGCAAACCAATGTTTTTTTGTGGTTTAAGCTAAAGATGTGCCACTGTTTTGGTCGTGTGTTTTTGGCTCGGTGGCGCACGCATGCATGTGGATGCATGTGATAGATCGAACGTAATCTTCATTTTGTCAACACGATTTATTAGTGCAATGAGCTACGGGCCCAAACAAGCGAAATAGCTTGTTTTTGTCCTTCTCAGCAGGAAAACGTACGACGTCTGTATTTCGCATAACGTGCACTAACGACAGCGATGATACGCAGCTGGTCCCGAGAAACTCCGGCGCAATGCAAACTCTGAATCTAATCCGTAATCCGCCGGTGTCGATGAGTCAGAGAGGGTTTGTCTTTGACTAGCTGATGATTATGAGCCAGTTATTATCCATAACAAAACCACTTATTCACGGGGCGCGTGTTCTCCCGTGTAATGAGGGGCTGTCATGCGTGTGCTGAAAACACCCTCATAGTCTGTCAAAACCACAGAGGAACTTCAGCGTGACTCAGCGGGAGAAATCAGCCCGTGCTAAAAGTCAAAACCATATTTTTAGCATTAAAATATCAGAGGACAAACAAAGACACAAGCTAATGAGGGAACATGAGAAACCAGCGGCAGGAGGAAAAAGATAGATGTGAGTTTGATCAAATTTAAGGCTATAACACGTCTAAATTATATATATATATATATATATATATATATATATATATATATATATATATATATATAAGAAGTCCTACATTTGGGGACGGAAGAAATGCAGTATGCCTTAATGTGATTGTTAAACTTTAAAAGGCTGTGTTTAAATTAAATAAATGTGCTCACTGTGCATTTAAATGAAAAACAAGTGTTGATATATTGTGCAAAAGCCTATTTCAATACATATGTAGTTACAATCACCCTTTGACTTTGCTTGAGGTTTTAGGTTATTTAGGTTATTTCATATTAGTGGAAAGAAAATATCCTGAGGACACGTGTAAGTGTTTATTTTATTGCACTTTATCTTTTTGCATCTATAGATTTCAACTGAAACACATATCTCTAAGCACTTAAATGCACCAAAACTTAGTTTTATTCCTATCTATATTCTGAAGGTTTTTTAGGCTCCACGAAAGCGTGATGAATGGAAAATGCCGACACTAGTGCACTTGAATTTCCAACAACTCAAATTCAGATTGTTCTTAATGCTGCATGCGCCTAAACTTTTGCCAAAGATGTTTTTTGTTGTTGTTGTTGTTGTTGTTGTTGTTGTTTTATGGCAAGAAAAAATGTGGAGTTTGAATTAATAATAATACACAAGAAACTAAAAATGTATTTTATAATTCATTTTTAAGATAACATCTGAGTGCAAGCACTCTACACAGTGCACACTGCAGTGCAAAAAAAAAATCAATGTTTTAAACTGAATGCTATATTATTTTAAATGGTAGAAAACAGTAGAATGCTACATTGTTTCATACTGTAGAATTCAGTAGAATGCTACATTGTTTCAAAAAGTAGAATTCAGTAGATTGCTACATTGTTTCAAACTGTAGAATTCAGTAGAATGCTACATTGTTTCAAACTGTAGAATTCAGTAGAATGCTACATTGTTTCATACTGTAGAATTCAGTAGATTGCTACATTGTTTCAAAAAGTAGAATTCAGTAGAAAAAAAGAGAAATCTGAAAAGCGCTCTATAAAAGCATCAAACTCTAATATGTCAAAGTGAAACTTTGCATCTGGCTTCATCCAGCGTTCATATTTATTTTCTGGAAACACACATTAGTGAAGATTCAATTACACGATGCCTCACTTTTCGTATGTAAACATACTATTACAGAAATGTAGTAATGCAAAATAAATTCCCCTTATTTACTGTGATTAATCTACATGTAGATATCTACTCGTTAACATCTTGTCCTGTAAGTGAGTATAGATTAAGTATGGATTTTTCTATATGGACGTACTGTATGGTGCTCATTTTATTTGTTCAGGTCCAAAACTAGAACAAGCTGAAGAAGAAACTGAAGTAAAAGCAAAGAAAAGAAAGAGCGAGAGCTGTACACATGCAGCATCTGTGCTCAATGTGTGCGTTTTTCCGGAGTGATGTTCCATCTGTGGCATTCCCGTCCGATTCCAGCCTTCTTCCGGATTTCATTCCCACTTCCAGATTCACGGTCCTTTGGATTAGCGGGTTTATAAAGATGTGTGTCTGAATCCAGCAACACGTCAGGATCTCTGAAGGAAACTGTCAGACACGGGGAAGAATGAGAAAGATGGTTTATCTCGCTGAATGATATTTGTTTGGTGTGGAATGTGTTTTGGACGTTTGGCGTCTGTGCGCAGTCAAATGTAGAGTATTAAAACGAGCGCAGTCATCCTCATGTGTTCTGCATGGTGATTCAGATCACTGCAGCAGATTTCACTGTGTTTGGACGCAGGTCATGCGTGTGCTCGCTGTTTGACCTCTGGTTTGACCTCTGAGTGTTCTGGGACACTACCTGGTAAATGTTCAGATCAGAACAGAGCACGGTGAATCCTGTGTGTGTGTGTGTGTGGAAGAGGTATATTTTGTGTTATTTTCCCTGTTTTGATTAGGCACATGTATCCACAATAGTAGAAAACACCTTTTTTTTCAGTATTGAAATTTATAAAACTTAAAAATATATATATTTACATATAAAAAGATTTTGATCATTGTTTATGATTTTACAGTTGCAGTGATGGCAGAATGTACTTTGTTTTAATCTGTGGTTATGGTATTTTTCATGTATTTTATTTTATTTATCGTTCTGAGAGAGAAGGATAGTCCTTTAATTTGTCATGTTTGAAGGTTTACAGTAATAAATGGCTTTGCTTCCTTCTTTCAGATGGGCTTATGATGCATAAACGTCTAGAAAACTTGTTTTCATCTTAATTTTTGATGAGTTTAGAGTCATAACAACTCTACTGTGTTTTTTTTACTCCATTGTTACCATTGTGTATTTATGTGAGCAATTAGATTTACACTAATTATGATGCTTTATAATATATTGACAGTTATGTACTTAATTTGACTCTATGGTAGTCATTTGTTTTTGTTAAACGAGGTTTACATTGATCTGCTTTGTTTACTCTACAGTACATTACATACAGTACTCTACTCTATGGTACATTTTCATGAGAAATGGCAATGACTTTAGTAGTTAGCGTAGTGAATAGCACCGTTGTTGTATTCAAAAGGCCTACATTAAACCTATTTTGTCCGTTTCGGAGCTGGGGTCAGAGCAGAAGCGCAGGAGAACATGAGCAGGACTCTGTAATTGGGCTCATTTGATTATGACTGGATGAGGTCACGAGACTTTAACAATATTTGCTGTGTGTGTGTGTGTGTGTGTGTGTGTGTGTGTGTGTCTGGCGGCGGTCCCGGCCCAGTGCAGTTAAAGGCAGAATGCATTCAAGCATGTTCCTCTATATAATTAACAGCCTGTAGACGAGTGTTTGTGAGACTTTGAGAAGGTCTTTATTCTGCTAATACCAGATCTCACATCCAAAGAGAGGCCTGCTCGTCGCTTCTTTGTTCTCCTAACATCAGTAAAACAAAAAAACATCAAGTCAGACATCTTCATTCTCTCAGAGCAGAGCAACTAGTCGACGCTTGGTTGTTGATCAGAGCGTTTGACTCGAATAACCTCGGCGTTTGTGAGCTTCGTGACAGCTGTCCGCTCAACATGCGACCGCCGCTGATTTCTCAGTTCTTTCAGTCGCGCTCTGTTGGTTTTGGCTTGTTCTCGCAGGTTTAAAAGAGTTTTTAAAAGCGTGTTTCTAGATTTAATTGATTGCTAATATTCCATTCTCTGTGTCTTTAAACAGGTAAAACGGAGAGAGCATCGTATTCCTACGGACGGGACTCCAGCATTCACGGCTGTCAGGTAAGAGGCTCTCTCAGATCAGAGTCACTGGAAGAAATGTGTCTCTGTTTGTGACTTTGGCTCTGATCTCTTCAGAAACTAGTTTTGAATCACTGTATATGTGATTAAAAGCCACAGAAATTAGAAAAAAAGCCATCACGGAAATTAGCATTTTTCTAGTTATGCTCATTTTCTGCGACTCTTTCTTTAGGGTTCTTTCCAAAATTATTATCTAAAAAAATTTAAATCTTTATTCAGTCATCACAGATGATCCAAAAATGCATGCATATATATATGCAATATATATCTTTATTTATATTAATTAAATAATTATATATATTTTTTAATAAATATATATAAATAAAGAAATATATATAAATATATTTAGTGCAATTAAATATAAAATATCACATTTTTATTTTACAAAATAAATAAATACGTTGATGAATTTTATATATATTTTTAAATTGTATATATTTATTCATATTTAAAAAAAAATATTCAATGCAATACGTTTAATAAGTATAAAATATTATATTTCTAGTTGTGTGTATAGATCCTTATTATATACATAATTATAAATATATTTAGTGCAATTAAATGTAAAATATCACATTTTTATTTTACAAAACAAATAAATACTTTATGAATTTTATATATATATATTTTAATTTTATATATTTATTCATATTAAAAAAATTATTCAGTGCAATACGTTTAATAAGTAATAAAATATTAAATTTTTAGTTGTGTGTATAGATCCTTATTCAATCATCAGAAATGACTGGAAAAGTCATGGAAAATGATGTAATCCCATGGGAAAGTGTGGGAATCCTGATCTGCAGAAGGCTTTGACAGAAGTCTCAGTCTGATCTCAGTCATCTCTGTGTTGTTAAGCAGAACGTCCTGAGATCATTAGTGATTTTATTTTTTCAGTTAGTAATGTCAGTGTTGTGCTGACAGTGGTTGCAGAGATGGGGACTCGAGTTTGAGACTCGGACTCGAGTGCGACTTAAGTCGCACAAACAGTGACTTCAGACTCGACTTGAGACTCGTCCTCGAAAGACTTCAGACTCGACTCGGACTCGAGCTCCGGGACTCGTGAACAATGTTAATTTTTAGTAAACGTCAGATGAGCTCGCTGTTAGAGTTGTGTCGTTCGCGAACGAACCGATTCTTTTGAACGGCTCATAAACATGAACGATGGGAGCCGAGTCACGGCTGGAGGGGAGCCGTTCTTTCTGTCGCTCTTTTTTCCTATGCGTGTTTGAGAGCGCGTGTTTCACACAGATGCACACAAATGAGCTCCTCCGCGAGACAGAACAGTTATAGGGGGAGGGGCGCACCCAGCGCAGGCCAACCCTTTATAGCGTGATGATATTAGTTATTAGTTGTGCACGCATCCTTCACGTGAGTACTCCAGTGGAATAAAACCTGCGTGCCTCTGTCATTGGGTAGGAGCGGAGCCATGACGTTTTGCACAGAGATTCATTGCAGCCCACTTTGTTATTGTTCATTGACTTGAAGGGGCTGATGTCCTATTTGCAAAGTTTACTGTAGTAATAGTATGTAGACATTTCCATTTTATTTATTCTAATTTTATCTACTTTAAATATTTTTGGTTCTCTATCAAAATGTTCTTGTGTGATAACAATGTTCTTGTGTGGAAGTGTTTGTAGTAAAAGCTGTTTTGCACAGAAATTCATTGCAGCCGGCTTTGTTTTTGATGTTTATTTGTGAGTAGGTATTGTATGAATAACATAAGTCAGCGTAGCTTTGTTCATTCTCAAGCCAGACAAGAGGTGTGCAGCTACAGCCAGGACAGACGGAAGGCCATTACTGAATCCATAAATGCAAAATACAGATATTAACTTAAAAGTAAAGCATTCTTGGTGTTTTTGTCATGTTGCAATAGCCTGTTTACACTGATTATAGACCAAAATCAAAGTTGATATTGTATGCTAATAGATAGAGTTGTCATAATAACATATTACATGCTTTGAATTCCTTATATATAGCTATGCAGTGTTCTAAGCAGCTTGGATGGGTCGCTGTACGTGATGCAACATTTATTATAACCAGAGACTTAATATAATAAAGAGACTTGAGACTTGACTTGGACTCTAGCTCAGAGACTTGAGACTTGACTTGGACTCTAGCTCAGAGACTTGAGACTTGACTTGGACTCTAGCTCAGAGACTTGTGAGCATCTCTGAGTGGTTGTGTGCTTCCTGGTGTCAGGTAGATTGTAAGTGTGCTGTCTGGAGTGAAGGGCAGCTGCTGGAGTTTCTGTAGTGGAATTAATAAATGAACAGGCGGTTTGTTTGCATTGCAGTCGTACCGCTAGCAGATGGCCTCTGTTAAAGCACATATATGAATTCCTGCAGATCACCGTGTGTGTGTGTGTGTGTGTGTGTGTGTAGTCTCTCACCAGCCCATCGTGTTTACATTAAGAGACATATGGATGTTCAAAAGACAGATACAACATCAAGAATAGACCTGTTTCCATTCAGCTGCTCCATCCTGCATTCATTTAGTTCACTTTTTTCATGTTTGTCATCTTCACCCAACAAAATTAGTTATGTATGTATATATGTATGTATGCATGCATGCACTTAAGTATTTAGCCATTCATTATCATCTATAAAAAACTTTTTTTTTATTTGTTAAAATCTCAAAAAAATATAAAAGTCATTTTTAATATATAATGTAAATATATATAAATATATTTAGTGCAATTAAATGTTAAATATCACATTTTTATTTTACAAAATAAATTAATACTTTATGAAATATATATATATATATATATATATATATATATATATATATATATATATATATATATATATATATATATATATATATATATATATATTCATATGTACATTAAATTATACTTGTAATATTTCATATATATGTTTTAAAATATTTTATATTTTGATATTTTTGCATAGATAATGTGCAGGACTTATATTTTTCTTTTAATATTATAATATTAATATTAATATTTTAATGTTATATTTAAAATATATTTCGGACATTTAATGTATTTCAATATATTTTAATATATATTTAATATATATTATATATTTAACATATATTTAAAATAATTTTCATATATATTTTGTATTTATTTTTATGCATATATATATATATATATATATATATTTTTTTTTTTTTTTTTTTTTTTTTTCTGGCTGATTATTTAAGTCAAGAGTAGTTTCTTTTTTTAGTTTGCTCGAACAAACCAACTGACTTCCAGTGACTCTCACTTCTAGTGAGAAAGTAGTTTAACATAAAATGAGACGCTTGATGTTGAAGTCAGAAGAATGGCAGTCATGGAGACGCTCCTGATTAATCCAGCATGCAAACGCAGTCTGAAGTGATGTGATTGGTGTTCAAATGTAAGTGTTTGAGGTCCGTGAGTTTGTGGAAAGTTTTGTGTTTGTGGGTCACCGGCAGGGTCTTCAGGACTGAATTAATCTTTCCTGACAGTTTACAAGACGAAGCCATCAGAGTACGGCAGACTGACGGGATGTGAGTGACACAACAGCGCTTGTGTGGCTTTAAACTCCTGCGCCGCTTGGAATTCTGGGAAGGGTTTCTGAGACGATCCTCATCTGCCTCCATCAGCTCAGAACGCTCTCATTTATCCTCACTAGATTGCTTTTAACAGAAAGTGAGGTTTAATGCACTCATAACTATTATATTGCTTATATTAGGGTTAATAATTAATTCTGAATATTGCACAATCATAAATATAAAAATATTATAAAAACATTAAGAATGAAAAGAAGACTAGAATAATGGTAGGGGCTTTATGAATAAAACACTTGTTGTCTTTGACACGTTTGTTTTTTATTTTTTTTGTGCTGTCAAATGATTAATCGCAATTAGTCACATTCATTTCATATATATACACACACATAATGAATATAAACATTACACTCACATATGTTAGGTTTCAAAATGTTTCCATTCAAAAAGTGAAACTTGTATATTATATTCATTCATTACACACAGACTGATATATTTCATATGTTTATTTCATTTCATTTTGATGGTTATAACTGACAACTAAGGAAAATCCCAGATTCATTATCTCAGAAAATTAGAATATTAGTTAAGACCAATACAAAGAAAAGATTTTTAGAAATCTTGGCCAACTGACAAGTATGAGCATGTACAGCACTCAATACTTAGTTGTGGCTCCTTGTGTCTGAATGAGTGCAGCAGTGCGGCGTTGCATGGAGTCGATCAGTCTGTGGCACTGCTCAGGTGTTATGAGAGACCAGGATGCTCTGATAGTGGCCTTCAGCTCTTCTGCATTCTTGGGTCTGGGATATCACATCTTCCTCTTCACAATACCCCACAGATTTTCTATGAGGTTAAGGTCAGGTGAGTTTGCTGGCCAATTAAGAACAGGGGTACCATGGTCCTTAAACCAGGTACTGGTAGCTTTGGCACTGTGTGCAGGGGCCAAGTCCTGTTGGAAAATGAAATCTGCATCTCCATAAAATTGGTCAGCAGCAGGAAGCATGAAGTGCTCTTAAACTTCCTGGTATACGGCTGTGTTGACCTTTGACCTCAGAAAACACAGTGGACCAACACCAGCAGATGACATGGCACCGCAAACCATCACTGACTGTGGAAACTTACACTGGACCTCAAGCAACGTGGATTGTGTGCCTCTCCTCTCTTCCTCCAGACTCTGGGACCCTGATGTCCAAAGGAAATGCTAAATGTACTTTCATCAGAGAAAATAACTTTGCACCACTCAGCAGCAGTCCAGTCCTTTCTGAAGCGAGACTCTTCTGACGCTGTCTGTTGTTCAAGAGTGTCTTGACACAAGGAATGCGAAGCTGAAACACATGTCTTACGTCTGTGTGTAGTGGTTCTTGAAGCACTGACTCCAGCTGCAGTCCACTCTTTGTGAATCTCCCCCACATTTTTGAAAGGGTTTTGTTTCACAGTCTTCTCCAGGGTGTGGTTATCCCTATTGCTTGTAGACTTTTTTCTATCACATCTTTTCCTTCCCTTCGCCTCTCTATTAATGTGCTTGGACACAGAACTCTGTGAAAAGCCAGCCTCTTTTGTAATGACCTTTTGTGTCTTTCCCTCCTTGTGAAAGGTGTCAATGGTCATCTTTTGGACAACTGTCAGATCAGCAGTCTTCCCCATGATTGTGTAGCCTACAGAACTAGACTGAGAGACCATTTAAAGGCTTTGCAGGTGTTTTGAGTTAATTAACTGATTAGAGTCTGGCACCTGGTGTCTTCAATATTGAACCTTTTCACAATATTCTAATTTTCTGAGATTCTGAATTTGGGATTTTCCTTAGTTGTCAGTTATAAACATCAAAATTAATAGAAATAAACATTTGAAATATATCAGTCTGTGTGTAATGAATTAATAAAATATACAAGTTTCACTTTTTGAATGGAATTTATGAAATAAATCAACTTTTTGATGATATTCTAATTATATGACCAGCACCTGTATACCAGTGTTATTTTGTTATCACCGACATGTTACAGTTTTTGTAAATATTTTGAACTAGATTTTATTTTTGTTAGTTTTATGTTATGTAAAGTTTCGTATTAATTTTATTTTCATTTAAATTTTAGTAATTTTGTTTTATTATTAAACATTTTTTTTATTGTAGTTTATTCAGTTAGGTTATTCAACTATAGCCAAATAATAATAATACTAATACTAATAAAAAAATTAAAGTTTAAGATTTTAAGTTTTTATATTTTATTTTAGGTAAGGTTTATTTTAATTAAATTAATGAAAATAATTTTTTATGGTTTCAGTTGTAGTTAACAATATTTTTATTTTTATTCTAACAATCATTAAATATAAAATAAAGTGGAATTTAAAGCTTTCATCACTGTTAATATTCCTCATATTATGGTTGATTATTTATTTTTAATGTCACACAACCCTAATTATAAAATAAAATATCTTGTACCAAAACATTTTCTTTTCTTTTCTTTTCTTTTATTTTTAGGGTTTTGCATCATTCAGAATTGAATTATTAATGCTGTTTAGATTTCAATTCAGTTCCCAAATTTGATTTGAAGTTGCAAACATGATGTTGAATTACAGTTCAAATGTGAATGTAAGGAAGTGGAATTAAAATATATTTAAGTAAAAAAAAATAACTTTTTAACATTTTAACAATAAATCAAAGTTGCTTAAAACAAATATTGTATGGTGGCTCGATAAAGAAAAAGTTAAAAAATATATATATATATTAAAAGTCTGCAGGCTTTCAGTTTATCTTTCACATTAGCTGTTGAATTTCTTTGAATTATATTCTGTCCACTTCTGCTTCCTGTAGGTTTAGCCAATGCAATGCAATTCAAATCGAAAGTGAGTGAATTCAGTAAAGTCTGAAGGAAATAAAACACCTAGCAACCAGAGCAGCCTACATCGCAACATTGTTACATTTTAATATTTTAATATTTTGGAAACATTAGTAACGGCACAGGCTAGCACTGTCTATCTGCTGAAAAACTAGTTTATTAATCTAATGGTGGGAAAGCACACACACACACACACACACACACACAGGACCTCAGCTGGTCGTATCACACACACACACACACAGGGTCTCAGCTGGTCGTGTGCTGTAATATAACACAAAAAAATAATAATGGCTGGAAATGATGTACAAAGTCGACATGAATGATTACCATGTGATTGTTTGTTATGTGTGTGGATGGATATAAGTGAGTTACAGTATGAAGATGAGTTTACAGCAACACAAATAAACATATTACACACACACACACACACACACACACACACACAGACAGCAGTGTAGAGGTAAAGATGGCGTTTGGACTCATGAGTCACATGACAATGTCATTTACATTACATTTACATTCATGCATGTAGCAGACGCTTTTATCCAAAGCAACTTACAGTGCACTCAGGATATACATTCTTTTACCAGTATTTACACAGTGTGTGAGAGAGAGAGAGAGAGAGAGAGAAAGAGAGGGAGAGTTTCTGATGCATTAGTCTGCTGTAGAAACATCTTAGGAATGTGTGTGTGTTTCCTGTGCAGGGTTTTAGCCTGTGATTGCGTTATGGTTTGAGGTGAAGGATGCACACACACACACACACACACACACACACACACAAACACATCTATCCACTTGTTTCTCTTCATGTGTGAGCGCTGCTGTTTATTGGCTGATGGTGTTGACCAACCATAAGATAAAGTCAATCGCAAAAACATTACTTTGCATGTATTTTTACATATATATAATATATATAAATAATATATATATATATAATATTTTCTAGTAATTGGAATGCTTTGTTTTATATTTTAAATTTATTTAAATTTTTCAGAAATGTAATAGAACATAGTAAATCTTTTTGATGTTTAATAAAAAAAAATCATTTTAAAATCGTTCATTTCAATTTGTATTATATGATTTAATTATTAGCTCAGTTATTATCTTTAATTTTACATTGTAATGATTTAATTTAATTATTAGCTTCTCATTAACTACATTTTTGTTTTATTTAATTTACATTTAAATTATTTATTGTCATCTGATTTTTTCATGAATTCGTTTTTGTTTTAAAATTATTTATTGTTATTAATTTTTTATGAATTCTTTAATCCATTACAATTATTTATCTTAATTTTAGATTTTAATCATTTAATTAATTATTAGCTTCTCTTTAACTAATGATGTATTCATGTTTCATTTAATGTAATCATGTTATTTTTTTTTATAAATTCAGTAATTGTCGTCAACTCATTTTGCTTTTTATTTTCAATTTATTATTACAGTTTTTTATAAACATACATTTTATTTCTATATCACATTTCACACAAAGATAATTTAAAGTACTTGACATAAAAATGATTTTAAATAATTATAATCACTACATATGTAAAAAAAAAAAAAAAGCAATACATTAAAAATTTACTTCTAATGTTTTAAAACAGCTAAGAATAAAACATGGTTTTATTTAACTATAGAATAACCCTGGAAGCCGTTCACACTCAGGAAGCGTCCGGGATGTTTTTGACGTGATTCTTCGCTCTGTTTGGCTTTCTGTAACATTCACGTCTCATTTATGATTTGATGTTTAACTCAAGATATTTTTTCTTTGAAAAAGCGATGATTTACACTTATGCATGTGTGTTTGTGTGTGTGTGTGTGTGACGACTCCTCGTGTCTCTCTGATATTTAGCTGCTTGTCTGCTCGAGTACTTTTCTCCTTGTTGCACGTCAAAGTGTTAATTGCCCCTTGTTAAAAGCCCCGCTGTAAAAAGGCCCGTGTGTGTGTCTCTTCACCTGCCGTCTCTTTGCATCCAATTCCTCTTCCTGTGCTAAAGCTCTGCTAGGTGACGAGAGCCAGAAATCAGTGTGAGGACACACACACACACACACATGCTGCCGGTTATTTTGAGCCTCCGCTAACATCACCTCCACTTTAATGGGTTTACAAATATTCATTTATCCCGGCATTTACCTATTCACTGCGTTTGAGCGCGCAGATAAAAGGCTGTGGATGTCTGAGGACGAGTGTGTGATGCAGGCGAGAGTGAGACGCAGATGCAGACAGGATGAGGAGAGGTGTGTAGATTTCCTCTCTCCTTCCTCCGTTTGAGAGGTGTTTGTCTCCGAGTGTGAAGCGCTCGTCTTTTGACTGTGGAGGCTGTGTCCTGAGCACAGAGGATTGTGGGATAGGCCACATCATGTCTTCATGTGTTTAAAGAGGCGTGTTTTATTGCTCAGAAGTGTCTCTTTCAGAGCTCTGGAGTATAAGGCCACTCGGGATTGAATACTAGCAGACTGCATACTATTTAAAAGATGATATAGTATACAACAATACACTTTTCAAGAAGTCATGTCACATGACCTCACTGCGTAGTATTTTAATCTATTATTATATATTACACTATACAATCATGTACACAGATTACTATTAAATGTACGTTCTTAAAGGGATAGTTCACCCAAGATTTGCCATCATTTACTCAACATCATGTCATTACACACCTGTATGAATTACTTTCTTAACATAAAAGAAGATATTTTGAGAAATTCAAGACATTTTTGTCCATACAGAAGATATCCCATATATTACACATGGGGTTCAGGGCAGGCATGTTGGCTGGTCAATCAAGCACATTATTAACATCGTGGTCAGCAAACCACAAGGAAGTGGTTTTGTCACTGTGGGCAGGTGCTAAAGTCCTGCTGGAAAATGAAATCAGCATCTCCATAAAGCTTGACAGCAGATGGAAACATAAAGGTCTCCGAAACCTCCTGGTAGATGGCTGCATTGACCGGCAACACCGGCAGACGTCACGCACCCAAATCATCTCTGACTTCATAAACTTCACACTGGACTTTGGATTCTGTGCCTCTCCAGTCTTCCTCCAGACTACAGACCTTGCTTTACAATGAAATGCAAAATGTACTTTCTTCTGAAAAAAGGACTTTGGATCACTGAGCAACAGTCCAGTTCTTTTTCTCTTTAGCAGGTGAGATGCTTCTGATGTTGTTTCCGTTTCAGAAGTGGCTTGGTCACTCTTTTCCTGAAGACGTCTGAGTGTGTAACTCTTGATGTACTCACTCCAGCTTCAGTCCACTTCTTGTGAAACTCCCCCAATTGTTTGAATCTGCTTTGCTTTACAGTATTCTCAAGCTTGGGGTCTTCCCGGTTGCTCATGCGCCTTTTCCTAGCCAATTTCTTCCTTCCAGTCAACTTTGCATTTAATATGCTTTGATACAGCACTCTGTGAACAGCCAGCCCTTACAGACGTTCTGTGACTTAATAATAAAAATATGTAAGACTCTTTTGCTCATCAAGGCTGCATTTGTTTGATCAAAAATACAATGCAAATACATATATTTTAATATGTAATTTATTTCTGTGATGCGAAGCTGTATTTTCAGCAGCCATATTGAGACGCCCGAGACGTGTATTAAACAGTATGCAGTGTTCAGTCGGCTAGTATTCCATTCTGAGGATGATGATGAAATGTTCACACTGCTCTGGAATGCCATCACACACACACACACACACACACTCGCTCAGCACTGAGTAATGAGGCAGTGATGAGCGTGTCCCGCAGTGCAGGGGTCAGAGGTCAGAGAACTGTCTCAGCTGCTGCCGAGGAGCAGTGATGACACAGCAGTGTGTGTGTGTGTGTGTGTGTGTGTGTGTGTGGTGAACTACTCCACCTTTACGCACCCACCGTTATTTCCCAAAACACACACACACACACACACACACACACACGTGTCAGAGCTCTGCAGGAGGAAACTGATGCATGCATGTGTCCTCCAGCCATTAATTATCAGAACACAGAACAGCACACCTGTACACAAACACACACACACACACCTGTACACGCATGCTGATGCTGAAACACACACACACACACACACACACACACACATATATATGAGTTTATGTGTCTGTCAGTCTGTAACACACCACAATGGATGAACACGACTGTTAACGTGTAATTTAAGGTTGTTAATGCACATAATCTGCAAGCTACTATATTATATTATACTTCATGTATTTATTTATTTATTTTTGGAGATTACAGAATTACATAATTTACAGTTCTAGGTGGACCGTCCCTTTAATTGGGATGTTAATCGCTCTTTCTTTGATCGTTTATTCACCATGAAAGAAGATATGAGCTACTCAGCTTCAGCATCCGGTGTGCTTTGTTTTGGGTGAGGTGTGGAGCGGTGATGCTGTGTGCTGTTCTGAACAGACACAGATCATGTGATGTAAGTAAGAAACACTCTTTAAACTGGATGCTGATGAGGGTGCGGTGGTTTCTCCCGCGGTGCTGCTGTCTGCACTCATTAGTTTCAGGTTTGATCTCTCTCGGTCGCTGGGAAGGAGCGATGTCTGATGTTCTCTGGGTTTGGCTGGAGTTTAACGGCGGGGTGGGCCTCGTCTACGGTGGCCCGCTGTGGCCAAATCTCATGGGCATCTGAGGGCCGCGGGTCCGAGGGGAACGGGCCCCCCGTGGGTCCACCAGACCTGCAGACCGCGGGCCATTTAGCATGGACCGACCCGAGGAGATGGATGCTCGTGGGGGTCCTCATTCATCTGCTTCAGGCCTCCTGCTCTTTTTATCCTCCCTGCTTCCCTCTGCACTCCTTCTTTCACACACCAACATCCATCTCACGGCTGTGCTTCTCGGTCTCCTTCTTTATACGTTTTATTGCTCAGAGGTTGCTCTCTCATTTATTATTCCACTTACTGAAGTATGTTTGTTAAAAAATTCATTAGGAGAATTAAAACAGACTCCAATGAGTCACTAGCTGTCATCCGGTAAGAATCTACAGCTTTAAAACTTAGCTCATTTGTCAATTCTGACCACAAAACCAATCATAAGGGTCATTTTATTGTATTTTTTTTTATCAAGATTTGACCATCATCTGAAAGCTGAATAAATCATGTTTCACACACCACATCATGTATGGTTTGTTACGATTACACAATATTTGTCCGAGATACAGTTATTTGAAAATCTGGAATCTGAGGATGTCAAAAAAAAAATTAAAATATTGAGAAAATCATCTTTAAAGTGTCCAAATGATGTTCTAAGCAATGCATATTACTAATCAAAAAATAAGTGTTGATATATTTATGGTAGGACATTTGCTAAATATCTTCATGGAACATGATCTTTACATATAATTAAAGAAAAATGCATATTGTTGCCCCATACAGTGTATTTTTGGCTATTGCTACTAATATAACTGTGCTATGCTCCAGAGACACATATCATCTGATGAGAAATGAATGAGTTCGTTTTATTGGGGAAAGTTACTTTTAAAATCAATGCATTACAATATTGCATTGCTCCCTACAAAAGCAACTAATTATGTCACTTAGTTATGAACTTTGATATCTTTGCAAATATGAACTTAGTGTGAGACATCGCCGAGATTTTTCTCATGGCTCTTAATTGCAGTTTTTATCTCGTTTTAATCTCATTGCATTCTACAAGAAGCATTCGAGACATTAGAGAGATCTAATTAGTCTTTAATTTTTTTCCAATAAGGATATTTTGTCTATGCATAATTAATTTTGTCTGTGCATAATTAGATTTTTATTTTTGGTTGCAAACTTTGTTTGCATGAGTTCAGTGCGAATCATCGTCAAGACCTCTTGTAAAACATGAGATTACTAGAGTCTCTTTTTCATCTTGTCGCATTCTTAGAGAAGCCTTTGAAGGCACTTTCTCTTCTTTTGTCGTGTATTTTTGTTTGTTGCACTTTTCCAATTACGTTAATGTCTTGTGGGTTTCTCGCAATCATCATTTGGTGGCCAGGCAAGCATGTGCCTGCTGTTATTAATGCGGCCCGGTAATCCTTCACGGGCGTCTTCAGGTGTGTGTCATTTATCTTTGTTAATATTTCCTCTGGATGCCAGCTGGGTACCCGTGCCAGCCGGCTCCCAAACTGGGCATGAGACTCGGCATGCGGATCGCGCCGGGCCGGCTCTCTTCCTCCGTAGTTGCGAGGCAACGGCGCTTGGGAGAAAATGTCCATCCCGCTGAAAATGAGACACTTTTGTTTTAGCGTCCCCCCGTCCTGGAAAAAAACCCTCTTTAACTGTGAGAGGGGCGACTTATTTAAGACAAGGACTCTTTTGTTTTAGCCTGTGAAAGGCGGCAGACCCCGCTCTCCTCCGCGGGGAAGCCTGCGACCAGGGGCCGCCGCGTAATTGGCCTATTTAGCTTGTTTTGCATGTGAATGCGGCGCTAGTCAAGCATCGCTAAGTCTGTTGTGAGAGCTGCCGTCATTTGAATTCAGCTCAGCGCAAACATTCTCCCTACTTTATCACTTCCTCTAATGAGCCCGGCCCGGGACGTTACCCCCCGAGTGTCCCTAAAAAGTTTGGGAGGAAGTTTATGTTACGTCTTGCGCCCGGGGCTCGCGCTCTTTCCCGGATCGGACTTCCGAACATCCTCTGTCCTTTCAGATAGCTTTCTTTTGGAAGGAGCGAGCGAGCTCTCGTTAGCTGGGCTTGATTAGCAGAAGTGTTCGGTGAGGACAGGGGAATGATGGGAAGAGTCTGTGCTGTGGAGCTTCGCTGGGTCACACACACTCGCAGGGATGCTGGATTGATGGATGATCTTCCTCAATTTACATATTTGGAAAAGCTTGGCTCTTATTATGAAGGTTATTTATTTTTTTTATTGTTTCCACTTTTATAATCACAATTAAAGGCATTTTGTTTACCTGTTTTTTTTTTTTATATTGTGTACTTTAATGCAACATTGCATAACTTTTTTTTATGATATTCCAAGCACGTGCTTGTATACTTGATAGTTCTGTCATTATTTTTTATGTAATTATACAGGTCAAATTTGTTTTTCAAATGTCATAAGTTTTATAATCCTAATTAAAGGTTGTTGTTGTTGTTTTTTACTTTTTTACTAAATATTGTGTGCTTTAATGCAACATTGCATCACTTTTCAAGACATTTCAAGCATCTGTATATTTATGAAGGTCAAATGGTATTTTAAATATTACCATTTTTATAATCCTAATTAAAGGCCTTTATTTGAATTTTGCAAATGTTGTATGCTTTACTGCAATTTTGCATCACTTTTTAACCAAAAAAAAAAAGAATTCGCAAATTTTTACATGCAATTATGACTAATAACAAAGATCAAATTGTCTTTTAAATGTCAGAATATAATTGCAATTAAAGGCATTTGTACTTTGTTAAATACTGTGTGCTTTAACTCAACATCGCAGTGCTTTTTAGCACAACTTTGACATCTTATGCATCTGTTTGTATATTTCTGTCTTTTTGTTTTGTTTTTTGGTGGAGCTATGAAGGTCAAATTGTCTTTTAAACATCACAGTTTTTATATTTTAAATTGAAAGGCCTTTATTTAAAATTTTCTGAAATATTGTTTGCTTTAATGCAACATTACATCACTTTCTTAGCAAAAAATAAATAATGAAATTTGAAGCATCTTTATTTGTAATTAAATTTAAATTAATATATTAAAAAAAAATATATATATATATATATATATATATATATATATATATATATATATATAAACATTCCAACTTTTATTTTAATTAATATTTAATTTTTTTGCAAGAAACTGACATTTCAAGCACCTGTTTGTGAATATCTGCCATTTGTTGATCAAACTGTGGCTTCAATCATGAAGGTCAAATATTTAATATTTTTAAAGATCACAACTTTAAAATTCCTAATTAAATACTTTTTTATTTTTAGAAAAAACAACAACAACTACTGTGTGCTTTAATAGAGCATTGCATCATTATAGCACAAACTATGCCATTTCAAGCATCTGTTTGTATATTTCCGTCATTTTTTGATGAAATCATCAGCTCATCACAGACACTGTATTATGTTTCACAGATGATGAAAGGAAAACACTGTGGCACAGCAAATGCATTTATTTATTTTCAGATTTTTTATTAGTCTAGCTTCTGAATTTCAATGCATTCTAAACCAGTTTTTTATTTAATATCTGTGTCTTTACAAACACTGCAGTCGTCGTCTTGAGAATAAAGCAAGTCTCTCTCTGCTTGTGTTTCACTTCAGGAATGTGTTCTTGTGTGTTTTAACCTAACGGAGTGTCTCTGATGTGTGTGTCCTCTTGTGTTCGTGTCCAGTCGGGGCTCATGGGAGGCGAGGTGGGGATGGTCAGTCCGGAGACGGTGTCTCCCACCAAACTGGGCTCACAGTATTACCAGCATTATGCAGGAAACCCGCGCCGACGAGCCCTTCACAGCGACGCCATGGGTGAGCCTTCATCATCATCATCATCATCAGCCGCTGTAGTCACTCTAAAAAAGCTGCTTTATTCTGAAAGTCCTTGCATTTGTTTCATCATGTCAGGATCTTCAAGAACACACTTTCTTTTGTTCTCTTTTTTTAATCTCTTCTGTCAAAAAGAGCTTGCAGTGATTATCGATTTTCTCTCTTTTTGTGCACTCAAAGACGTGTGTTTGTGTTCCTAACAATGCATCGACCCTCGGGCCTTGAGGTGCCAACCTTCAATAGGTGTCAACCTTCAGGGCAAATCACACACGCTTGTATTTCTGTCAAGAACACACACACACCGTCTCCGTCTGTCACTCACTAAACTGTGTCTCGTTGCATTTCAGTGCAACTCCAGCTAAATATCTCGTCTGTCTTTGTTTTTATTTCTAGAAGTCCAGACGAAGAAGGTTCGGAAAGTTCCCCCCGGGTTGCCCTCATCAGTAAGTCAGTGTTTTTCACCTGAAGCGCTTCTGTCCGTCGCACAAAGCATGTTAAAGGCTTTGACTCTGCAGTCAAAAGGCCGCACAATAGTGTGTGAGTGTGTATTGTGTGAGGCTCGGTTAATGACGCTGGGATGTGTGTGTGTCGGAGCAGACGCCTCGCAGGACGTCCGGACAGTGTTGTGCTGTGCTTCTTTAAGAGACGGGACTGAAGGAGTCCTGATGGGACGCTTCGGTCTCGGGGAAGGTGATCGCGGATGATTCCCGCACAAGTCCGGTGTGTGTCGTTTCTGACTCGGGAAACACTTTGAGTGTCATGTGACTCATTAATGCAACATACACACCGACACACACCTGTGTTTGAGATGCTTTGGGTGTTCGGATAGGTGTGTGTGTGTTGATGGAAACCAGCTTTCAGTGTCGTACTGCTTGAAAGACTTCATGATGACTTTTAGACACCAGTTCATTTTGTGTTTAATATCAAGAATAGTTTTTTTTTTCTTATAATGATGTATTATTTAATTTTATTATTTACAGATATTTTTATTATTATTAAATATATTCAATTGTAATTTTGCAAATACTAAGTTTGTTATATTAATGTAAATTATTTACATAAATTATAATTAAAAGTAAATAATAGCTGTTCTTATAATTTACAATTAGTTATTATTATTAATTTAAATAATAAATAATTAGTATATGATCATGACAATATTATAACCTTGTGTTTGATTATATCTGGTGGTAGAATATTATTTAGGGAGATTAATACTTAATTTGAAGATGACAAACATTTTCATTTATCTGCACACATTATTAATGTAGAACCTTTTATTAAATTAATTTAGATATCCGTTCCCTTTATTTGTAAAATGCGCAAAAAAAAAATATTTTCTAAAAATGATTTGGCACAAATATAAACATTTCATATTTCTACTTTAAATTTCCCAAATGATATGTGTGTGTTATAATAATTAAGATTCTGGCTGTGCAGTTTTCAGATGTCAGTGAATGTGGTGTTTTTGGTTTCATGCACGATAACAGAAATAGTTCTGAAGGATCTTTCTTTCATGCGTGTGTGCTGAGTGAATGCAATGCACGGGATCTTTGTTCACGCTGAGCAGACGGCTGTTGAGTTGCATTCGTTGGGTTTGTGCTTCATTATGTGCTTCTCAGTTTGTCCGATTCGTTCTGTCGCTCAGCTTGTTCAGTAAAAGACCAGAAGCTTTAGAGTAAAAATAAGCATGCTGAAGAAAAAAAAACAAAAAATGCATGATTTCTGTGGATTAATATCACAGCTGTTTCTGATTTCACTAAATCAGATGTGGAAGAACTGCGAACAAATGGTGGTTTTGCTGCATAAATCATTGATTAATTGATTTTATGATGCTGTTTTGTATAATGCATGCACTGAACATTCTTAGCTGAATGTTTTGCACGGGAAAGATTATGTTGTGCATGATTTTCCCATGATCTGATTGTGTTTGTCACTGTGTTGCATCCACTCAGATGTTACTATATCAGAAGGTTCTCCTGTTTCTGCTCTCTGTGCTCACATCAGATTGTTTAAAGTATACAGTGTTAATTAAATTAAGTTTGGTCTAGCAGGATGCTCAGTCGGGACATGATCTCTCCAATTCCTGAGCTTTTCCTCCCCCTTCAGGTCACAAGTGGCACTGCGGCGTGAGTTCAGGGCCCGTCCGACTCATGCTCCTTCAGCTTTTGCTGCTTAATTCACTGTAGCTTTCTTTCAATATCAAGTCTGATTTTATAATGTATTTTTAGGCGTGATTGTGCATGGCTCTGAATAATCCCGTGTGTGTTGATTTGCGCTGGACGGAGTGTTGCACTGGAGTGTTATGGACGGATGCTGGAGTGTTTGTGTTGATGTGAAGATGAATCGTCCGTCTGCGTGTTTTAATAAGCCGAAACAGCGCAGGTTTATGGCACACTTTAGTGTTTTTTAATTGTGCTCTTGTGGTTTCTGCTGCCATGTGAGAGCATATGCCCCACAATGACATCTACAGACAATAGAGCCGTATGAGACCAGCGTGTGTGTGTGTGTGTGTGTGTGTGTGTGTGTGTGTGTGTGTGTGAACTTCATTCGCATGCTGTGAGTTTGTTGATGTATTGTTTTAAATGAACATGTTACACACACTACCCTGTCATGTTCACTATAACATTATCAAACTGACTTCATAAAATAATTGATATTATGTCATATTTCTTTACTGTATGCAAGATGAGAAATCTTAAATCTGTGCCATAGCTTCAATATTTTAACTTCATGGTAAAGCAAGTGTCATTTATTTTCCCTTTTAATAATCTACTACTAATGTACATACATATTTATTCTAATCTAAATTTATTGACATATGAAAGGGTGAATCTGATAATAACACATTTTTCTGAATAAAATATATTTAAAATGTGACATTTTCATATAAATAAGTATTTTGCATTATGAAAACAATGGCTTTTTATTTTGATTATTAAATTATTTTCATAA
Source organism: Carassius auratus (assembly GCF_003368295.1). Classification (NCBI taxonomy): domain Eukaryota; kingdom Metazoa; phylum Chordata; class Actinopteri; order Cypriniformes; family Cyprinidae; genus Carassius; species Carassius auratus. The sequence goes on along the minus strand of NW_020526635.1, from coordinate 25,010 downwards.
ACATTACATGTTTTCCTTTTCAGGAATTAATTATTTCCTTTTCCTTTTTTAGAATATGATTATTTTCAGTCAAAATTCTAATTTTCTCATTCTCAATGTTTTTTTTTTCACATTTAAATTAATAAATATGAAATATTTATTGTATGAACTATATGAAAATATATAAAAATATATTTTAATTAAATACTACCATGATCTATAAATGCATTACTATAAAAATATTATTTAAATATGCTAATATGTAGTTTCAGTAATGAGAATTTAAGGTGAAAATGTGCTTAATTGTTACAATGCAACAACAACGAAAATAGTAATGTGAGAAATTATTATATTTTATTATCACTAGTAGAAATTTTGCATGGGGAAAATAAAATGCTTATTTTTTTTATATGCTATAGAAATTCTCTACTTTCTCTTTGTATTTTTTTTTGTATCTTTTTTTTTTTCAGGTGAAATATAGATAGATCCTAAATATAGGATATGTTCTTGACAGGTTTTGCGAGATGCACCGTAAGATGGTAATTGAAAATATCAGATTTCATGTGATTTTAGCCGCTCACGTCGGAAAATACAGAGGAATTTGTGTCTTTAGTTTCACTGGACGTCAGCAAACACACAAAAAACCCCAACATCAGCCGCACAACACAAGTGAAGCTGGTCTCTGTTGAGTGATGGGGGGGGGGGTTCAGGTGGGTCTCCATGGCGACGGGTTGAGTGACAGGTAGCGGACGGAGCAGCGTGCAGACGGAGGTAAGACTTTGGCCGCGGCCCAAAACTCAGCGAAAGAAAGAAACAGCCTCCCACACCAGCTGTCGACAGCGTTTTTGTTGGAACCAGAGTGTGAGAACCCAGTTTAAAGCTGAGCGAGTGTGTGTGTGTGTGTGTGTGTGTGTGAACCCTGCAGAACCTTGCCGGTTTGGACTACATCTTAATGAACATGTGCTTGATTTCCTGTGCGAGACTTGTGAAATATTAGCGAACAATCGAGTGTCATTTGCTAGTTTCCTGCAGCTATGTTCCACTGACACAGATGAAGTCTATTTCATGATCATAAAGAATTTAAACAGGGAGAATTACTAATTTCAGAACGATCTCGTAACTTTAATTAGTGTTTGAGACTCGTAAAGGAATAATTCAGACAAAAAAAAAATAATTAACATTCTGTCATCATTTACAAACCTTTGGGACCTTCTTTCTTCCGTAGAACACAAAAGGAGATATTTATCAGAATGTAAACGCTGCTCTTTTCCATATTGTGAAGATGGATGTGAAACGAGGCGTCTGAGCTTCAAAAATGTCCAAAAGCGCCATAAAATCGTAATCCATTTGATTTATGATTTTCTTCTATGCATCACAAAAAACGATATTTTGGAGAATGTGCATGCTGCTCTTTTCCTTATGTGATAGAATGACAACTATCACAATAACCGGTTCTTTTTTCGACTCATGCACTATATTGCAAGTCTGTTCTTCAGACAAAATCATCATACGACTTCTGAAAAGTAAATGTATTATATTTTATAATGTATATATATAGTGCATGACTTAATTTCATGAGGCTCTTTTGTCATTTTAAATCTCGGATCCCTCCATTCATATGCACTTTCATTAAATGGAAAAGAACAGCGCTGACATTCTACTAAATGTCTACTTCCGTGCCCCACGGATGAAAGAAACTCATACAGTTTCTGGTCAACACTGAGGGTGAATAAATGATGACAGAATGATCATTTTCAGGTGAACGAGATATTTTTGTGAGTTTCAGTGCCATTGCATTGGGTTTTCAGACTCCGAAATGTTAAGGAAATGGTTGTGTAAATGTGTAAATAAACTGATTCACCTGTCAGCCCGTCCAGGAAAGAGAAGCAGAGAGAATACAGCAGTAAATGATCTCACGGTGGGTTTTTTAGTTATTTTTTTAACGAGTGGAAAGAAATAACAGAAACAGCTGCGTGTGTCTGGCTGCGGCCCAGCGGAGAAAAATCCTCCGTATGAAATAAACGGTCAGATTTCATTCAGTCCTGCCAAAAAACCACGTCCCCACATCCCTCCGTTTGCTGAGGAAAAAGGCCAGCACCGTGTTTCTGAAAGGTTTCTGTGTCGTCTTTAATAAGAGATTTGTTTTTCGAGGCGCAGTGATTTTAACGGCAGTCACAGACAGCTGGATTTCTTCTCTTGAGATATTTAAGAGAGAAAAATATTCACCGTAACACGACAGCACACCTGCTGACAGAGAGACGCTCACAGCCCTTGCTTTCTTAAAATGTTCGCAGATTTGCAAGATATCACATATCAAGTTTGCATTTGCAAAAGTCAGAGAACATGTTTTAGTTGCGTGCATATCCTATATTTTTAGTTGCATGATTAAAATGATTATTTTTTTGCATTGATATATTTTTTTTTCTAAATGACTTGCTTGTTCTATTCTAGTTTTTACTTGCATTTATATTTTAATGTATTTTATTTGCATGAAGTCTCATTTGAACTTCAATGAATATTATGTATTTTTCTTGACATTCTTGGCATTGACATTCTTATATTTTTTAAATGCACGAATATTCTGATGTTTTTCTACTTGCATGATTTTTTCATTTTTTACTTGCATTAATATTATAAGATTTTTTTTTGCATGAGTATTATTTCCTTTTTTTACATAGACATGTATATTAGATATATATTCGATATATTCCAATATCTCTGATGCAGCTATAAACTCATTTTTTGTTCATAAGATGTCTTCTGATCTCAATATGAAATTTATGTCATGCACATTCATTTTGTGCAATTATTGCCTCATTTCTATCTATTTTTATTCCTCGTCAGAAATGAGAGAACACTGTAACTAAAATCTCCATTCCTTCTCCTGAGCTTTAAAAGAGAAACCTCTGAGCAATAACGTTTTCCTCTGTCTGTCATCAAATTCTTTCCACATTCTCGTCCTCAGTTTTTCCTCATCCCTCCATCCTCTCCTCCAGCACAGCATCTGTTTCTCTCTTCACCTCCGCGGACGCCATTTCATGCCGAAGTCTTGCGCGGCGCTCGATGGTTCGGCCCTGTTTGTTTGCGCCGTTTACAGAGAACTTTTGTTTGGTGCCATCGACTCAGATAAAGCCCTTCTCTCTCTCTCTCTCTCTCTCTCTCTCTCAGACGTTCCCAACATTCCTGTCAGGAAATATTTGGCTGGAAACAGCAGAAAGCATAAAACTGCACATCCGTGAGAGCAGATGCATTCGTGTTTTGCAGATATTTCTGATCAAGTTCACAGGATTGTGTTATGTATAATGATAATATTTGATTCTGTGAAGTTTTACGGATGTATTTCTTTAAAATTAGATTCTTAATGTGTGTTTACAGGTGTGTGTTTATGTCTATTTTATAATCATAAATCATTCAACTGGATTTTTATATAGTTTTATAATCATATTTCTAATATGTCTTTCACAGTGGATGTGAGTGGAGGCATTTATGCTTCAAAAATTTGAAAAAGGTGCCATAAACTCAATCCATATTAATGCAAAAGCATGCATGCAAATACAATATGATATGAGTGTGTGTGTGTGTGTTGAAGCTCAGATGAGATCCAGGAGAGAATTATATGAACCAGGTCCAGTGTACTGTGTGTTTTCCATTGAGCAATGCACAGAGGAAATGAAGTCAGTTTCCTGTGTGTGTGTGTGTGTGTGTGTGTGTGTGTGATCTCAGCTCCAGCTTCAGAACCGATGTGGAATGCTCTCCGCACATCTCTGCCAAATCACTGTCCGTCTCTGCACATTTATTTCTATGTGGAACAGAATTAGGGTTGATATCGCTCAGAAATGTCATGATTGATTTCTAGGTGATGATGTGCCTGTTAATTGCCTGAAAACACAGTTTTTAAAACATCAATCCATTTTTGGACAAATTTATCCATGTTAAAGTGTGTTTTATTACCCAGTGGGTTTGGATTTAGCAGGAACAGATGAGCGTGCATGTGTGTGTGTATTGCACAGATGAAATGCATTTTGTGTTTTGCATTGTATTTGATCTCATCTGCTGTTTTCTGTTATTAAGAGATATACTTTTATAGTAATATTCTGGCTTAAATATAACTTACAACATGGCAACAAAAATGAAGAATATATACATATTTTTTATTCCATGAATAGTTTTTTTTTCTTGCATTATTATTCGGATATTTTTATTTGCATGAATATAGTAATATTTTTTTGCTTGCATCAATATTTGTATATTTCTATTTGCATGAATATTGTAGTATTCTTTACTTGCATAAATATCATTGATACATCTCTGATGCAGCTGTAAACTTGTGTTTTGTTTGGAAGATCTATTCTATCTGTATTCTCCGTCTCAGAGCAGACATGTAATGTATTTAGTCTTGTTTTTGCCCTATTTTATTTGTCTGGGGCACAGAGCTGCAGAGGAGGACACTGCCCCAGGTGTCCCAGCATGCACTGGGGGAGAGCGGGTCCAAATCTGCTGACGGCCGCAGCTGTAGAGAGAGAAACAGTTCATATTAGCTAAACCCCAAACGCATGAGCACCATCTCCCCTCATGACTGGAGCTGCATCAGCTAATGAATGCTGGGAAACCGAAACACTGTTTATGTAAAGCGACCTCACAGACCTCATGCTATTGTTCAGATGATGCTCTTTTGGAGCTCAGGAGACTTCATTTAAAGTATCAGCTTTGCCTCCAATTTTGTACCTGTAATTCCTCAGGAAACATTCCCAAATGAGTCAGGAGTTCACAGTGTTTGCTTATGATTTAAACTTTTCTTCTCATAATTGAATTTTTATCTAAATCAAAATTTTGACTTTGTCTCATAATTGACTTAGCATGTCATAATTTTTACTTTGTATCTCATTATGACTTTTATATCAAATTGATCACTTACTATCTCATAATTTTGACTTGTGTCGTTATTGATTTGTCTCATAATTGTAACATTACTATCTCATAATTTTGACTGGTGTCGTAATTTTGACTTTCTTATAGTTATGACTTATCTCATAATTGTGACATTAGTATCTCATAATTTTGACTTGTGTCGTACTTTTGACTTTCTTATAATTATGATTTATCTCATAATTGTGACATTAGTATCTCATAATTTTGACTTGCGTCGTACTTTTGACTTTCTTATAGTTATGATTTATCTCATAATTGTGACCTTACTATCTCATAATTTTGACTTGCATCGTACTTTTGACTTTCTTATAGTTATGATTTATCTCATAATTGTGACCTTACTATCTCATAATTTTGACTTGTGTCGTACTTTTGACTTTCTTATAGTTATGATTTATCTCATAATTGTGACATTAGTATCTCATAATTTTGACTTGTGTCGTACTTTTGACTTTCTTATAGTTATGATTTATCTCATAATTGTGACATTAGTATCTCATAATTTTGACTTGTGTCGTACTTTTGACTTTCTTATAGTTATGATTTATCTCATAATTGTGACATTAGTATCTCATCATTTTGAGTTGTGTCGTAATTTTGACTTTCTTACAGTTATGATTTATCTCATAATTGTGACATTAGTATCTCATAATTTTGAGTTGTGTCGTAATTTTGACTTTCTTATAGTTATGACTTATCTCATAATTGTGACATTAGTATCTCATCATTTTGAGTTGTGTCGTAATTTTGACTTTCTTACAGTTATGATTTATCTCATAATTGTGACATTAGTATCTCATCATTTTGAGTTGTGTCGTAATTTTGACTTTCTTATAGTTATGACTTATCTCATAATTGTGACATTAGTATCTCATAATTTTGAGTTGTGTCGTAATTTTGACTTTCTTATTGTTATGATTTATCTCATAATTGTGACATTAGTATCTCATAATTTTGAGTTGTGTCGTACTTTTGACTTTCTTATAGTTATGATTTATCTCATAATTGTGACATTACTATCTCATAATTTTGAATTGGGTTGTAATTTTGACTTTCTTATTGTTATGATTTATCTCATAATTGTGACATTAGTATCTCATAATTTACACTTTTTTATCTAATTATCATCACTTAGTATCTCATAATTTGGACATATGTCATGACTTAGACTTTCCATACTTCTTATCTCATAAATTCGGACATTTTTCCCATAATTATAATTAGTGTATACATAATTATTATGATGTGTCTTTTGACTTTTTTATCTCATTATTATGATTTAATGAACCATTATTTTTCCATATGTGGTGAAAATGGGCTTCCATACCGATTCAGTTTCCAATTTTTTCTTAATTTCACCTCTTTGCTGTTTATGAGAAACGACTGAGACAAGAGATCTGATTGGTGATTTTTCTCTGGTTTGTTTGGAGTATATGAAGCGGCTCATAATGAGCTTGAACTGTAACAGCAGAGAGAGAGAGAGAGAGAGAGAGAGAGAGAGAGAGAGAGAGAGCTCTGTGTAACAGGAAGGACACATGGCTGCTGGCGAGCACCAGAGCAGCACCAATCAAAGTGTGTCGTTTGGTGTTACTCTGAATGCATTCCCCCCACGTACAGCGAGCCAAGAGCCAAAAGAGGCCTTCTTCACCACGACCCAGCATCCCCGGCTCCTGCTGGCACGGGTTCAGAGGAGCCGCTCGTGGGGGAAGGTCTGTGAACGAAACGCTCGTCTGCTGAAGCCTTTCATTTAGTCACTCCAGCTTCTGTCGGCTTTGACTATATCGTTTATATATCAAATATATGAGTCCGATTAAATCTGTCCTATTCTTAAAAACAGAAAAATCACTAATAGCCTATGAAACCTGAGTCTGTATGTATGGAAGCCCATTTCCACAACATACGAATTTGCGTTATTTTGCATTATCAACATACGAATTTGCATTATTACGAGCTTACTTATTACAATAAATCAAATGATTTAATAATGATAAAATTATAGTCATAATTATGACACAATCTGAAATTATTTATTACTAGGTTATATTTATGAGATAAAAATGCATGTCAGAATCGTGACATACAGTACAAGTCAAAATGAATATTAAAAAGTCATAATTATCACAAAAGTCATAATTATGAGATACTAAATAATTTATATGAGATAATTAATACAGTCAAGATCATGACATACTGTAAGTCAAATAATGATCAAAAGTAATAATAAAAAATGACGTAAAATGTCAAAATATGAGATACTAAGACATAATTATGAGATAAATTTAAATTAATGATTATGATAAAACGGGTCTGACATATATTTTTTTAAATTATGAGATACTAAATAATAATTTAGAAAAAAATACATATTTATAAAAAAGTCAAGTCATAATCATGACGTACTAAGTTAAATTACGCTGAAATATAAAGAATATGGTTCTTAAAAATCATATCTTAAAAAAGTCAAAAGTATGAGATAGACAATAATGCAAGTCAAATAATTTGAATTATGACACCAAAGTCAAAATTATGAGATACTAAATTATTATTATGATTAAAAAAACGTAAAAAAAAAAAAAAAACTAGGGATAAAATAAAACTGACAGAAAGTCAAAAATCATGAAATAAAAAGTACAAAATGTCACGACAATAATTTACGAGATAAAGTCAAATGTGACATTATTCAAAAGTATGAGATAAAAAGATCAAAGTTATGACATACTAAGTTTGTTTATGTCTCATTGTTAAACTGTTAAACGTGTATCAGTCATCCGCTGCTTCTACTAACTGTGTGTTTGTGTTTCTGCTTGCATCCCATAATGCATTGCACATGCCGTGGCTGATGTCAGGCAGGTAGCAGATGTTAGCGGCCCTTTAACCAGATCCAGAGTCTGAGAAAGAGTGTGTGTGACGCTGTGATGCCCCGAGGCTGTGAACGGACTTACACAACACAGATACCTCATTAAACAGAGCCACGTTCAGAACATCATTTAGACGTTTGCCTTCATAAACACAAAATAATACAAACGCACAGTGTATTTGAGAAGCAACAGGCGTTTAAAAGGAGGAACTTCAAGTTGAACAAAGTTTCTTTCTCCCGTTTTTGTGCGTTTTTTTTATTATTTTCAAATGTTCTGTTTGTGCCGAAATCACAGAATCACCATAAGGGCTGCTTTGCATTTTTAATTTAGTAACTAACATATGAATACATTTGCATATTAATTAGTTGCAGATTAAATCATGCATACATAATTGCCTCCTTACTGTGTTTAATGTTTGCTAGGATCTGTAGTCGGAGCCGTCAGGAGATTGCGATTGGACGAAGCCCTCGGACGTGTTTGAGCGGCTGAAATGCCAACATTTGCTGAATATATTTGACGCTCGCAGATGAGATAAACTGGCTGTCTGTGACACTTGGGTTCATGGTTGTCAGACGGGTTCATTAGAGCAAATGAAGGTTTTGTTGAAGGAAACAATATGAGTGCCTCTCTCTTTCCAAACGTTGGTTTAGATTCTGCACTTTGTGTTTATCTTTGTGATTTTAATGAAGACGTCGCTCCTTGAAGATGTATCTCAGTGTAATGATCACCTTCTTCAGATATCGCTGCTGTTTTTCTTAAGGTGTGGACTAATTATTCGTTGGTAATTTGTTTACATTATGTGTGCAGTTTTTCCTGAAATTACACCTTCCCACGACTCTCAGTATCTGCAGTGATTGAGCTCATTAAATCACCAGCTCAGGAAGTTCGTTTCTATATTCACATACAGTACATTTTTCAGTCTGAGAAACAACAAAACAAGCCTGCCTTAACTTGAATTATATTTTTAGTTCCGGTAATTTCAGCATGAAGCACTTGGATTTGATTTACAATTTATTACAAATTTATTAAATTATTTTAGATACATTTATTTATTTTAATTAAATTTTACATTTGTATTTTAGATTTTTTTTATTAGTATTTATGTATTTATTAAAAAAAGAATTATTTATTGTTTATTTAATTATGGACTTATTTTAGATGTATTTATTTATTTTTATTAAATTTTACATTTGTATTTTAGATTTTCTTTTTTATTAGTATTTATGTATTTTTTTTTAATTAATTCTTTATTATTTATTTAATTATGGACTTATTTTAGATGTATTTATTTTAGATTTAGTTATTTATTTTATGTATTTATACATTATATATGTATTTATAAAATTTGTTTATTTTAGATTTATTTATGTATTTTATTATTATTATTATTGTTAAGTTTAGATGCATTGCTTTTCTATTTTAGATGCATACATATTTATTTATTTTTTAAAGAGAAACAGGCATGTTCTGTCATTTTCTCGAGTTTTTAGCGTGTGTTTGTGCTTCTGAGCTGAATAAATCAGTGCTATGTCATGATGAAGGCTAACAGAAGTCTGAGCTCGTCTACATTGTGTGTTTGTGTGGCGTTTTGAGGGTTAAAGTGTTTTTGTGCACACATATGCTGTCGTGCTTTCTGTGAGACACCAAACCGGCCCTTAGAGCCGCAGTCGGGGCCCTTGAACTCCCCGAGAGAGAGAAAGAGATCCGAACGGTATCCTCCGAGATTGACAACTCATGCTTCTAATGAGCAAAAAATCCTCCGAGCATGAAATCGGAATGAAATGTGTGCTTATAATCCAAGTACTGTTTACTCTAATCCCACGGGATGGGAAAGTCAGCGCTGGGCGAGCGAGAGAGAGAGAGAGAGAGGCGACCCCCTCCAAAGCCCCTCCACAGCAAACAATAACAACAGCAACACTTACAGCAGCACAAAGGCCGGAGCAGACGAGCTGAGGACGGGGAACGGACGGGAGAGCGCTGCTGCTGAATTATTGAAGTTTATTCTGGGAATAGCAGCAGCTCTCGGCATATGCAAATGATTTAGTTTCATTTGGGATCTGATCCCGGCGGTTCAGCCGTTCTCCCATCAGATGCTGAAGCTGGCAGCGAGGCGTCATCACTTACTGTACACACACACACACACACACACACACACACACACACGCACACACAGAAACAGGAAAACTTTACTGGAAAAAGAAGGAACCATTTTTATTGCATCTGATGATCTTTTAAAACACAACAAACATACTTTACATATTGTTGTCCTCTCTTTGTACTTTGATGCTTAGTATGCGTGTGTGTGTGTGTGTGTGTGTGTGTGTGTGTGTGTGTGTGTGTGTGTATGGTCCATGGTCTCATCCTTATTAGTCAACTTTTCTGAGGTCTGTTAACGGTCAGAGCGTTTTATCACACACACACACACACACACACACACACACACACACACACACACACACACACACACACACACACACACACACACACACACACACACACACACACACACAGGCTCATGGAATGTTCCCATAGCACATGCCTGTGTGTGTGTGTGTGTGTGTGTGTGTGTGTGTGTGTGTGTGTGTGTGTGTGTGTGTGTGTGTGTGTGTGTGTGTGTACTTGTCTACCTATCCAACAGGGGACCATGGTGTCGTTACACACTCACCAACAGGGGACCTCAGAGCTAAGAGGGGACATTTTTCAGGTCCCCTGTTAGACATGCCTTAAATCATGCTAAAATCAACTGAAAAAGCCCCTGGTGAAGTTTTTTTAATTTTGACCAAGTGGGGACCTGGACGTGTGTGTGTGTTTAAACTCATTCTCAGCAGCGCCCCTGTAGGCCGGGGCAGGAACTGTAAGGGCAAATTCACACACGTCGTTCACACTCCTCTATTGTCTGAATGCCTGCTGTTCCAGAGAGGCTCTGGGTTTCTGAGAGGAGATTGAACACAAACCAGTCTTTTAAACTCCTAAACTCTTAAAACATTCCTATTCTCGAACATCCAGGAGGACCACATTACAGTGAGGCAAAATAGTGTCTGAATTATTAGCATTATTATTTCACTCTAATGCTAAAAAAAGTTTATTTTTATATTTTTTACCCCAAAAATGTTTAACAGTGTATGTTGAATGTCAAGAACTGGTATTTTATTGTTATCATCAACATTGCCATTGCATGCACAGATAGTGAGAATGTGAAATATTGTTAAATGTAAGTTCAGCCAATCAGGCGTCACACTTCACCATCTAACAGGGGACCAGTGTGCTTTTTTTTTTAATGCAACAATCAATATATAATTTTGAAAAACTGACATATTATAACCAAAAATTCCTCATAAAGTAGACTACCAGTAAATTTGATAAAAATTATTCTGACAATAGACCTGACCATTTTTTGCTTAAGTGCTATCTGACATTATCAAGATGAATTTGTTCTGACAGGTTAACTCTGAGATAGACGGATGGATGGATGGATAGATGGATAGATAGAACAGATAGATGGAATAGTGCTAATGTTGATCTGAACACTTAGGTCCCCTGTTAAATGGTAAACTGCGACATCTCTTTGGTTGCTTTGACATTTCTTGCCAATTTCATGTTGACTTTGAAAATATTCAATTGGCTAAATTTCTAAATCAATGTCACAATCAACATATATTGTAACATTATATTATCATCCTTGCCATAACATTCAGAGATGGTGAGAATGTGAATTATTACAGCCAATCAGGCGTCACCCTTCACCATCTAACAGGGGACCAGTGTGCTTTACTCTAGAGAAATCACCACTACATGCACAGACCTGTTGCTGTGTATGTTTAGCATGTACAGTTTAGTCTGTGTGGAATTGTTTTTATTATTTGACTTTTTTTTGTTCAACACAAACAAAAATGACCCTCAATGGCCGATTAGAAACATCAAAGGAGGATTCGTTGTAGAGTGTCTGACAAAATTAATGTCTTGTAATGTATAATGTACGCTCAGCACCGTTGAGTGTTCCCGCGATCATTAAATCGAAACATGTACGCGTATTTAAAAGCAATTTTAATACCCCGCATTTTGAGAGTGACTCCCTGATGCTCGCAAGTTAGGTTTGATAACATATCTAGACTGTTATTAGTATGTAGGCTATGACAGGTTTTGTAGTTATTTATAGATCTGTTATCTTTCTCTATTTGAACTTTGAATATATAGAGAGCACTTATTGTTTCTACTTAATACGACTATTATGTTATTTGTTATGTGTTTATTTGTATGTTCAGTTTGTGAAAAGGAGTTCACTTTCAGTCGGTCACTCTCAACGTCACATCGGTGATGACCGACACATTGTGATCCTACTTCTAGAAGCTCATAATTCATGTACGGTTCCAATGTCTAAAGAGACTCAGATAAAATCATGCAGGAGAGAATCCAGGCAGTTGAACAAAACCTTTTACACAGCTTGAGTGTTGTTGTTTTTACTGCATATGATAATTCATACTCAGAAAGTAGAACTGAAATTATATTGATTACAAGATGATTTTTCCAGTCAAACATTTTTAGACCAGAAGTTGGTCATTAAGACTCCTTTTTTTTGTATCTGTAAAAATCTTGTCTTGTGGCTCGAGTTAAGTGTTGGCATTAATGCTAATCAAACAATAAAAGGCGATAAGAAAAATAATTACATTAATTTCTCAAGTAAAGCATTATTAGTTTGTTTAATTTACATCAACAAAACAAATTTATGGGTTAAAAAGAGCAGAAAGAGCTCTTTAAGATAACAATTGCATGTCAATACTTTTGTCAGTAAAGAGTGCATGTGTTAGATAAAATGAGTTTGGTCCCCAGTTAGATGGTGATGTGTGACGCCTGTTAGACTGAATCACCTCTTCTTACATCACAGACACATTAACATTATATGTTAAGTTAAAAAACAACATTATATGTTAACTTAAGAAACAACATTATATGTTAAGTTAAAAAACAACATTATATGTTAACTTAAGAAACAACATTATATGTTAACTTAAGAAACTACATTATATGTTAACTTAAGAAACAATATTATATGTTAACTTAAGAAACAATATTATATGTTAACTTAAGAAACAATATTATATGTTAGCTTGCTGCATTGAAAAATTTCAATTGAGTTCAGTAAAACACCTTTTAACTATGCCACTTTAGCTGTTTAACACTGACATTTTTCAGAGGCTCCATTTTTAGGGTATTATCAACATTACCATTATATTCAGAAATAAATAAATAAATAAATAAATGTAATGTGTTAAATGTAAAGGCAACCAAACAGATCACGTCATATTTCACCATCTAACTGGGGACCGGTTTGATCTTGGAGGCCAATTTGTGCATTTTTTTAATAGATAGATAGATAGATAGATAGATAGATAGATAGATAGATAGATAGATAGATAGATAGATAGATAGATAGATAGATAGATAGATAGATGCATGGATGGATGGATGGATGGATGGATGGATGGATGGATAGATGGATAGATAGATAGATAGATAGATAGATAGAATAGTGCTAATGTTGATCTGAACACTTAGGTCCCCTGTTAAATGGTAAACTGCGACATCTCTTTGGTTGCTTTGACATTTCTTCAGAATTTCATGTTGACTTTGAAAATATTCAATTGGCTAAATTTCTAAATCAATGTTACAATCAACATATATTGTAACATTATATTATCATCCTTGCCATAACATTCAGAGATGGTGAGAATGTGAATTATTGTTAAATGTAAGGTCAGCTGATCAGGCGTCACCCTTCACCATCTAACAGGGGACCAGTGTGCTTTACTCTAGTGAAATCACCACTACATGCACAGACCTGTTGCTGTGTATGTTTAGCATGTACAGTTTAGTCTGTGTAGAAATGACCATGCAGTAGTGAACAAAATGGTGACCTAAACATGGAAACATTGAAATTAACTGATTTTGTTTAAGTGAAAAAAATTATTGAACATCATTGAACCAAATTTACACTTCAGATTTCACCAACAAATCTTTTGACATTGTATGGGTAAAACAGCAGAAAGAGCTCTTTAAGGTAACAATTGCAGGTCAGTACGTTTAATAGTAAAGAGTGCATTTGTTTGATAAAATGAGTTTGGTCCCCAGTTAGATGGTGATGTGCGACACATGTCTGGCTGATTTGCCCTTTCTCGAATAACAAACGCACTTTAAAGATTCTGGAGCTTAAAACTCAACAATTCTATTACTGACGAAAACTGTTCAATTTAAAGGGTTTATCGTGGACTACGGTGTTTTTAGTTTTTATTCGTTTAATATGCAAATTTTACATTATTTAGAGTTTAATGAAACACAACTTTTTTCTGTCAAAAACAATTTTGTTTGACATGAGTAGCATATTTTACTAACTATTCAGCAGATGTTGTAAAAAATGCTTGAAAAAAATCTTACAGGACAGAGACATTTATTACGTCAGTTTTGATGTATTTTATCTCAAACACAAATTCAGCTGTATTTTATGATGACTGTGTTTATGGAGTGGAATTTTTTCAGTAATTAATCCCTCAATGTTGAAACTTTTCACATAAACTTATTGTATGACTTCAGAAGACTTTGAATACAACACAAATAGTTTTTAATACTTTTATAATCTTTCTTGCACTAAATGTCCATGAGTATGTGTACCCCAATATACTATTTCATCAGGAAATAACATTTGTCCATAGATTCTGCATATTGATGCTAAATGTTTCTCATTCAAAGCCATGGAGTACCTGCATGTGGAGAAACAGTGTTTTCTGTCAATATGTGACCGGTTGAGAACGCTTGAGAGTTTAAGCAGTGTGGAAATAAACACACAAGAGATTCTGTTAGAATGACTTTGGTCCCCAGTTAGATGGTGAATTGTGACGTCTATTTGGCTGATTTTGCCATGAGAAGCCTACTAAGCTTAATTCTATTTAGCCATTTTTTACATTATTTCTGAATGCAATAATGACATATGAGTTACACATATTATCTGTCTTTATACACAATTTTGACTATAATGTATATTAGTATATTACTTATATTACTAAAAGTTACTTAAATTACTTTTGATTGTTCACTAGCAGTATTAATATGGTTTTATTTTTTTACCCTAAAATCTTTTTACAGTGTTTGTTGAATGGGTATTTTAGTGTTATGATCAACATTGGCGTTGCATGCACAGATAGTGAAGATGCTAAATGTAAAGTCAACCAGCATCACACTTGACCATCTAACAGGGGACCAGTGTGCTTTAGTTTAGTCACATCACTTCTACACTCTAAAAACCCATAAGTTCTAAATACTCAATTTTTTTGTGGACACCAATTAAAAAAAAAAAAAGAATAATTAAGCAACTCAAATAATGTATAAATTACAAATACTAACTAAAAAAAGAATCAAAAACTCAAAAAAATATTCAGCCTTTTTTAAACCGCACGATCTGTGTATTTCTGAATGTGAAACACTGGAAGATCATCTCATCACAGCTGCAGTGTTGCAGGACATTTTATTGTCCATGATAACACAATCAGCAGGAGAGGGGCTTGTGTCAGTGATGTCTCGCTCAATTCCTCCGTCAGAGACTAAAGTAGACATTTATATGTAATGCCAACAGAGTGGGGGGAACTTTAACATCAGAACCCAGAAGAGTAATTCACCATGGGATCGTTCTAGAGCTGGGCGATATGGCCTACAAAACAAACAAACAAAAAACTAATTTTTTCATAAAAAAATCTGATTTACAATTTTAATTGATTTTCCCCCTACTTAAAATCAATATTCAGGTGACAAAGAAGTAGTTCAAAAGAAGTTAAAATTTCATTCTTTATAATTTAACAGTCAAATTTAAAACTGAGACAAGATTATATATATATATATATATATATATATATATATATATATATATATATATATATATATATATATATATATATATATATATATATATATATATCATGCATCTAACCATCCACTCAGATTTCAGATTAAACTGCAGCTCCGCAGTGAAACAGTGTCATGGACGGAGGACAGAGCAAGTGGAAATATATTTTCTAGGCTATATTTTCTGTCTTGTAATGCCACAGGTTTAGGTTATTTATTGATTGATTTAAATATAAATTATTTGTAATAGAGCAGACACTGTCTAACCGTGTCTACACCGAACGTGAGAGTTGTGCCGTGCCCCGCTGAGCTGAAAGTGTGTCTAGACTTGATGACATCACACTACAGTGTCACATCATCTGAACGTAGTGTCAGTAAATTTGATCATAAACAGAACGAGCATCATTTCACTGATGGAGATCGTGTCACATCCAGTGTAGACAACATCAGACACAAATATTGAAGCAGTTATGTTCATTTTTGAAAAACCATGTTTTTAATAAATAGCTAAATAAGCAAAAAATAATAAAAATAAGCAAGCAAGCGCAAGTTTGGGGGTTTGATTCCCCGGGAACACATGATATGTAAATATTGATAGCCTGAATGCACTGTAAGTCGCTTTGGATAAAAGCTTCTGCTAAATGCATAAATTAAATTTTTAATTTATTTTAATTTAAATTAGAAAGTTTTAGGCTGTGAGTGTGTGCAGTTTACACTGTAGAAAATAAATAGAAGCATCGTCAAGTTATTTTTACCACAGGCATTATTTTATTCATAAATTGAAAAACTCCATTAAAAAAACATATGAAAATCTCAATGCAACGGACCGCTCTGACGTCATAATTCCACCACTCTCATTTCAGATCTATAATGGCACTTAATTCTTACATTTTATGTCCTAAAGAACATTTATTCTCACACATGTACACTGGGAAAGCATGAAGGGCTCCTTAATGTTGACATCATGTAAAAAAAAAAAACTATAATAATAAAAAAACGGTGATGGAGGCAGTTAGTGTTTGTGATTTGCCCTCACATGAAGAACAGACGTTTAGACTGTCATGAATGTCTGTGAAATCCTGCAGGTCTCTGATATGGTGAAACCTAGAAAACCACAAAAAAGTAAAGTGTTTAACTGACATTGGAAAAGAGAAAGCCAAGTCTGTGTCCTGTTAAGTTAGGTTTGCTCTTCAGCTCAACAGAAGTTACCTGAAGTGTTGAGGCTCACTCTGTTATATTCAGCATCCAGCTCAGCCTGCAGTTTAAGAAAGATTTGTAAAGGTTTACTACAAGTTTGTACATTTCTTTTGTAATTTTAATATATTACAATATTCATGTCTATGTATAAGCTTAAACCTAATTTTGGATTAGTACTCTTAGAAGCTAGTTGTTTAAAAACAGACCAAAAAACAAACAAACACACGTTTACCAGGATATTTCCCCAAAAAAGCACTGTATGGCTAGGATGAGTGTAGAAACATTTGACACCAAATGGTCTCAACAATCGACTTGCTCATAATGCTTTTGAGAAACGCAGCCCTGAACATCACAGTTAACATCAGTGACATTCAAATCGTTTGGTGATGAAATGCCAGCTAACGTTAAGATTAGTGTCCTTCTTTGACGTTAACATCATACTGTAAGCATTGATGCTAAAATAAAATCCAAATCAATGCGCATTCAAAAGCGCTTGGGCGCTGTGTAAAGACAGCATTTCCCAAAAATAAAAACATCCCTTTATCGTGATATTCAATAAGACATTTTCACAATTGTTTTGATGTACTTACAAGTTGTTCCATAAGTTTGCTCCAGTCGCTTGTGATTACCCGCCGTGTTGAATGGATTCTTCTGAACGTCGATTAGAACAACAACGTGACGTCACGGAGTAAACTTAAAATTAATAATTTCAATAGAAAACTCTACTCAAAACCCGACGTTAAGCCACACAAAAAATAAAACAATTCCTCATTCAGAAAATGTAATTTTTATAAGTTGCATCAATGATTTAAAAGACTTTAAATGCGGTGTTCTTAATCTTTTTACGTTAGTAGTACAGTTCAGGTTCAGACCTGTTGCTGTGTAAGTTTAGCATGTTCAGTTTAGTCTGTGTAGAAATGACCATGCAGTAGTGAACAAAATGGAGACCTAAACATTGAATCATACATATATATATCAGTATCTACAATGTGTATGATGGTCTTTCCTGGCTAGTGCATTATAAAAAAGTAAAATAAAATCGGATTATTTGTCAAGCTACATAATCTTAAATCAGATCAATCTGAATCAAAGTGACTTGTTTTAAAGAATCCCCACACCCCCCAGTTCCCCCAGCAGCGTCTGGTAAACTGATGGTCTCCTCTCTTCATATGCTAATAACACTAATGTCTCCACATTATCACCTGGCCTCTCACAGCGAGCAGATATTTGGACATACAAGCAAAGCCCAGAAAAGAAAGCAGGTCTATTTAAGTGTAATTTATAAATGAAATGATACAAATAGTATTTAATTATACCAGATATTAATTTATTATTATAAAATTTAGGTTGAAACTCAACATTTTTGCAAAGAAGCTGTTTATATTTTAGGCATTGTATATTATTTTATTTTTAAATGCTAGATAAATAAAATAAGATCATAGCAGTAAGTCCGGGGAATACTTTTATTAAGTCAGGCATTTGTTGAACACACTGCTGGGTACTTTTAAAAAATACAGGAGACCTTCTTTCCCATAACATGCACCAATCCAGCATCAGGTTTATGGTCTCTGGTCTCTCAAACACTGGATAATATCAGTAAAAAAATATATATAATTTCCCTTAGGGCTTAAATGAACCTCATCATTTAAATATAGCTCAGGTTTGTCAAACACTATGTGTGGATGATGGACAATGCTCCATTAAAACAGAGAACAAACTTGGCCATCACATTGTTCACAAACTTCCTGACTCTGTCCACCTTTCCTCCAGTGGTGCCTCTGGTCGATTGAAGAAAGCATAATCTTCATTTGTTCAGTTCTTTCTTTAAGACACTGTTGGAAGAAAGGAAGGAGGTCACCCCAAACCACTGGACCTGGGAGGACACACTGAGATTGGTGCCCATGGTTTCCCTTGCTTGCTTTTCACCACGTCGAATGTAGCTGTCCCAACAATCCAGATTCTGCATGCAGCCGATAGAAAATATACAATACAAATTATTAATTATGGCTCAAATCTTTGGAGGTTCCATAATTGCTGAAAAATGTGTTTATAGGATGTTTATTTTATTGTTACATTTCCAGTCTTTAACATGGACAGCCAAAACTCACAGGTTTAAACGTTAAAGCTGGTTGAAAGATATTCAAATCAATATACACTAACACTAAGAGGTTTACTTGTCTTGAAATGAGATTGACATCTATTATTCTTGTTGATTGTGGCAATTCCATTTTTGGGAGTATATATTTTTGTATTCAGAACATTTTATATTCAAAATATGTTGAGTAGCAACATACCTTTTTTCTTGAGGACTGAACTTTCTGATGAAGTGAAATTCTTGTTTAGAGTGAACAATGTGAACTGTTGACTTGACTTTTCTTAAAAGAAAAAAGGAAAGACAGTTTTGTTAAACATGTTTAAACATAGGTGCACCATTTGTAGAATAAGTGATTAGAAAATGTAGAACTTACTCATGTTGATGGATATGTTCTCCTTTCTAGCAGCCAGAATCATTTTAATAGTGAGTGAATGTTCTGTGATTATAAAGCAGCACTTCCTCCAGCTGGAGAGCGATGGGTTACATCAGGATGTGATCACTGTCTGTATGATGCGGTCTGTATGACCGGTCATCTGTATGATCAGCTTCTGTATGACCAGTCATCAGCGTGCTGGCCATTCTCTTACGCATTGCATCTCGACCTGACGAGTCACTCTATGTCTTATGTTTTTACTTAAGTTTAACTATTTCTGATGGAAAGAGTGGCTGTTTTAGTGTTATTATCAACATTGTTGTTTCATAGATAAACAGAATATGAAATATTGATAAATGTAAAGGCAACCAAACAGGCGTCACAATTCACAGTCTCATTGGGGACCGTCTTTTACACTTTCTCAATCCTTGACTCTTGGTCAGGAGCCCTTGGCGTAAATGTTTAGTTTGTCCATTTAGTGCAGTTTTCCATGTGCAGGGTATTTCACTGGTTTCATTGAGATACCTTTGCATCAACAGACGCTGTGGACAGGGTCATTTATTACGTCAGTTTTGATGTCTTTTATTTCAAACTCAATTCAGCTGTATTTTATGATGACTGTGTTTATGGAGTGGAATCATTTTCAGTTATTAATACCTCAATGTTGAAACTTTTCACATAAACTTATTGTATGACTTCAGAAGACTTTGAATACAACACAAATAGTTTTTAATACTTTTATAATCTTTCTAGCACTAAATGCCCTTGAGTGTAAAAAAAAAAAAAAAAAAAAAATTCCCTGATTATTTTTCAAGCTACATAATCTAAAAGCAAACCAATCCCGGTCAAAGTGACTTGTTTTAAAGAATCCCCACATCCCCCAGTTCCCCCAGCAGCGTCTGGTAAACTGACTGTTCTCTCTTCTTATGCCAATAACACTAATGCCTCCACATTATCACCTGGCCCTTCACAGCAACAGTACCAACAGTATCTGGACTAACTGAGTCTCATCCAATCACGCTCCAGATATCTGGGTTGGGTTGTATATATACTCTTTTCCTGACAGAATCTACATTGAATTTTTTAGTTTTTTTGTGAAATAAAATTCCAAAACCTTAAAGGACAAACTGCTTTTTGAGATTCCTACATTGCCTACAAGGGACCACATACAACAAAGCCTACTAAGGCCATTTCTCATCTCTTTTTTCCATTCAAGACTGAAAAGGTAAGTTATATATTCTGAATTTAGATTCTGATAACATGTAAATGGTAGCCTTAAAAAATAAATGTCTGCCAAAAATGCAAGCAGACTGTTAAAATTTGTATGTAGTCTCTTAGTAAATGTTAGTGCTGTTTAATCTCTATTTACTGAATATATTTGTTCATTTGTTGATAGATTTTTTTTGTGGTTGTTTCTAAATATTGTTTTTCATTTTGGCAAATGCAGTGTAGCCTACCCTAAAAAGATCTTGAATATTTCACAGGAAAATGAGACCCAGAAGAGTCTGTCCTGAAAAGGACGCTTTGAAATTCATCGCATCTGGGAAAGATAAAGACATATTTCAGTCAAGAGTCAAGAGAAAGGTAAGTTATCATTTAAGACTCGGTCTCCAATACTGTATGACTGCAAATATTAATTAAATACTTGGCGTAGTAGCTTATGAATTTCAAGAAGTGCACTGTGCAATGTTATTACTTGTTCATAGTGTGCAGTGTGAAAAAATAACAACAGAAATTATAGATAATCAGAGGCTTGAATATTATGTGTATTTTAATTTTGATGCACAGTTATAAAGATTGTAATGTACTGATAATCATACTTGATAAAATATAAAATATTGATAATCATTGGAACTCGAAAACAACTGGCACACATATTAAACTTGTATCATAAATGTATGTATTCTCTAAAGCTAATATGTGCGTGTGTATGTGTTTGTGACCAACAGATTGTTGATGAACAGAAAAGAGCACATTTGTGTGCATTTGGGACCACAAACATCACTAAAGGAGAAGAAATGATGTTGGACTGCGGAGATCCTGACTGCCCATGGAGACAGGTACATTTCTATTTCAATTAGCTCATATTTCTGAGTTATTTCATGAATTGTTATTTATTTGTAGTAGTCAAACTTCCTTTGAGTTTTAATGTAAAATAATGGAATTAACCTGGCAAACTTGTTACAAACAATCTTAAATCAGTTTGGGATCAGTAAGATTTTTTAAATGTCTTTAAAAGAATATTCTGCTCACCAAGTCTTCATTTATTTAATAATAAAAAGTACAGTGAAAACTATATAATAGTGATATATTATCACAGTTTAAAGTAACAGTTCTCTCTCTCTCTCTCTCTCTCTCTCTCTCTCTCTCTATACGTGTACTGTATATATAGACAATATATCTATAGATATCTTATATATAGGTCTATTCAGTTTATTTTAAATAAATGCTGTAATTTTGAACTTTATTTTCATTAAATAATCCTAAAAAGTACTATATATCACAGTTTCCACAAAACTATGAAGACGGAAAAGATGCTTTCAACACTGATAATATAAGAATCCTTATTAATGATTGAGAACCAATAATAATTGATCATAACACAACATCAATTCAGCTAATTCAAATTATTTCTGAAGATCATTGACACTGAAGACTAGAGTAATGATGCTGAAAATACAGCTGCACTTCACAGAAATACATTACAGTTTAAAGAACATTCGATAAGAAAACAGTTATTTCAAATTGTAATACTATTTCACAAATTTTAAATTCATTTTACAATATTTCTGATCAGGTAAATGCAGCCTTGATTAGCAGAAAAGTCTTCTTTTAAAAACATTAAACCAGTCTTCCTGATCCCAGACTCACTGGTCAGGTGTGTTTGATCCTGTGAGAGGTGTGAATGTTTGTGGGGGAGAGAGAGCGTGAACAGAGCTGATAGCACTACAACACAATAGAGATTACTGATCAAAGTGAAGAAAAAACAATCCGCATTGGTATGGTCTTTACTATATTTCATAAAATAGTACCACTTTCCCATAAGATGTCATTGGTTAACACTAGTTAACATGAAAATCACTTTTAAAGTGTTTATTAATGTTAGTAAACATTACTTTCATCATTAACAAATACAAGTTTGATTTAATAATGTATTAATAAATATTATTTAATGTAGTTGAGCTAACATTAACAAAAAATAAACAGTTGTATTTTTTTTTAATGTTAACAAAGCTTAAATATTTAAACAAATGTATTTCTCATTGTTAGTTAATGTGTCCTGTCCATCACTCAGTGTTTTTAAATCAAACTTAAAGACTCATTTTTACACCCTTGCATTTGAGTGATGCTGTGAACAGTTCTTTTGATGTATGTTTTTAATTTTTTTAAATGTGTATATATACATATTTTTATTTTAATTTTTGATCTCTGTTGCTTTTAAAGTAACCTTTTCTTGTAAAGCACGTCGGATCAATGATGGTTGTGTTAATGTTGTGCTCTATAAATAGAAATTGAATTGACCTGACTTATTGTAAAGTGAAACTTTACACTTAACAAAAAACACTTTATTTTAAGGGAATAATGCATTGGTAATCCAGAATAATGCATTAGTTAATCAATAATTATTGGCTTATTCTGGTCAATAAACTTGAATATCACTTAGTAAGTGCCACTCAATAATTGTGAAAAGTTAATAATTAATTACTGGTTTCTTTATTCTTAACTAATGCACAATTCTGGATCCTTAAAATGTTAGGTTAATCACTAATTACTAGTGTGTTATTACATGAATTACATCTTTTAATTTGGGTCTGGGTTTGAGTATAAAAGGGGATGCAAGTCAAAAAGTTTAATGTATGCAATAATAAAATTTTAGTCTGTAACAAATATGATTAAAATAATCAATTAAAGCATTAATTAAAATCAGTTTTACAAAAAAGAGCACTTGTTGAAATGTTCTGCATGTCACTTTCACGCGTTCATAACAATTATCATTATTAATTCTGTACAGGGCTTAGTCAGGTGGCCATTACTAAGAGATTG
Source organism: Carassius auratus (assembly GCF_003368295.1). Taxonomy (NCBI): domain Eukaryota; kingdom Metazoa; phylum Chordata; class Actinopteri; order Cypriniformes; family Cyprinidae; genus Carassius; species Carassius auratus. Next base: position 1,648 of record NW_020526635.1, on the reverse strand, counting down.
TTATAGATGAATCTTCTGTATTTACAGGTAGCGCTAGGGAATGCTTGGTCCATACATCCTGACGGATGAGGCAACACCCTCATCAGACAACTCACCCCTCCACCCAGGATCCACTTGGTCTGGTCTCTACATGTCAGAACGAGTAATTCAGTCTTCAATGGATGAAAGACAAACAATATCTTAAGCAGAATGCTGAGCAAATCAGTGGAAGAGCATCCTACTATTGTGGGAATGCCTTCAGGAAGTCAAAACTATGTGCCAAAGACTTATTGTAGAGTTTACAATAAGCATTCAAAATGATTAGATATAAATACTGGTGTTATTTTGATCACTGGTCTTATCAAATATGAACCAAAAAACAGCTACAGCAATGTCCATGTGGTTTCAGGAAATAGTGACACAAATGATGATTCTTTCTTGAAATAAAGGGCTGCCAGCTCAGAAAAGACTTCAGACTTCAGTCTTGGACACATCAGTAAATCACTAGTGCCATTAAATCAAAACGGTATTTCCATTCACCATAAACAATACATGAAGAGGCTGAAGATATTCGTCTTATGTTTTCAACTTTGTAATGTATGTATTAACTGGCATTACATTTTTTTTCATTCATTCATATAATTATATCACTCAGTATATAACTTTTTATCTTTTAATTTTGTTAAATAGCAAAACCCAGAAAGCCCTGGTCAGAAACAGAGAGGAAAGTCATGGAACACTGTTTCAAGATCTATTTGAGAAATGAAGCTCCTGGAAAAGTGGACAGTGAATGCATAAATGGTATTATTATTATTATGTATATTAATGTATTACCTCCAAAGATCCAAATGGTTATCTGTTTTCTTGCTTTACATTTAACAATTTACATTTCACAGAATGTTTAGAATATCTGCCTATTTCTGAATGTAATGGCAATGTTGATAATAAAAATGGAGCCCCTAAATCAAGTGCTGCTCTGAAAAATGGTAGTGTGTTAAACGACTAAAGTGCCAATGCTTAAAGTATTTTATTGTAGCTGTCCATACAACACCTGACACTAATACACACATGGAGGTCAAAAACTCAAAATTATTTATTGATTGTTGCATTGAGAATTTTCAGTTGGATCTACAAATGTGCAAATGTTAAAAGACATCAGTTCATTTAATTTACTGGAGCCAACTGAAGATTTTAATGCAGTAAATAAAAAATAAAAAAAAAACACTGGTCCCCTGTTAGATGGTGAAGTGTGACGCCTGATTGGCTGACCTTACATTTAACAATATTTCACATTCTCACCATCTCTGAATGTTATGGCAAGGATGATAATATAATGTTACAATATATGTTGATTGTAACATTGATTTAGAAATTTAGCCAATGAATATTTTCAAAGTCAACATGAAATTCTGAAGAAATGTCAAAGCAACAAAGAGATGTCGCAGTTTACCATTTAAACAGGGGACCTAGTCCAGATCAACATTAGCACCATCCATCTATCGTTCTATCCATCCATCATCCATCCATCCATCCATCCATCTCCATCTATCCATCTAAAAAAAAAAAAAAAAAATTGGCCTCCAAGATCAACCGGTCCCCAGTTAGATGGTGAAATATGACGTGATCTGTTTGGTTGCCTTTACATTTAACACATTACATTTATTATTTA